>NW_022476096.1:0-124773 GCF_009193645.1 Aspergillus pseudonomiae
GGGTTACCTGAGAGGGTTTGTTGTCTGGGATATATTAAAAGGTAGAACGGATTGTATTGTAGGACCTATACAGTTCGAGGTCGGGCTGTATGGATTGTTCACATCTATGCTCCAGACGCAAGTTGTCCAGAACAGTAGCGTTGATACAAAAGGCGGTGAGGGATCTGCCGGCATTTGCCATCTCATCTGTCCACAGGGTGGTGGATGCTTATTGGTTGTTACAGCCAGGCACCGTGTAGCGTCGAGTGAAACAATAGTCTAGTTCATAACAAGTGATATACTAGCTAAATTATAAATCAAACAGGCTGTCCCTCAAAGTGGCTCGGAATTTCAACAAAGCAGAATGTCGTCAAAATCATCAGTGAACATGCGACCTGCCCGGGTCTCAATTCTAATCAATCACAGCATACAATCATCGCCCGGACACGGAAAGAGTCATATGCAGAACATCTGTATCAAAACACTTCCAGAATAAAACACAATACAGCACGGGTATGCGCCGCAACACCGCTCCATGGTTATTTGAGGTACAAAGTCGAGAGTTTTCGCGAGGGGAGGAGATTAGCGTCCGTAGCCGCTGACACTGGAGCCCATGCCCCATTCCGACGGCGGGGCGTATTCCGAGTTCGGTGCGTAGTGTTGCCCATGTGCACCGCCGTAGCTGGTGGCGGTGTTGACCGTGTTGTAGTCATGAAGGACGCTTCCTCCGGTGTTGGAAGCCGTGGGGTCGTAGGCGCCGTGCATCGCGGTGCGTCCGTTCGGGTTTCCGAACTCATCTACCTCGCTCTGGTGCAGAAGGGCGTAGTCCTCATCGCGGTCGGAACGGACGGAAGAGCCCATTCCGCCAGCTCGTCCCGATCGGAAATCATCTTCTTCCTCGAAATCATGGGCGGGGTTCGACGAGAAGGCGGCCTGGCTCTGCGCCGCGAAAGTAGGGTCGGAGACAGCATCTGGCAGGGTTCCAGTTCGGCGGAAGTGCATCACGTTACGGAAGGACATAAAAGCGGTCAAAATGAACAGCAAACTGTAGACATCTTAGGTTAGCAACACCCCAAGCTTGTTCCCCTCGGAATCTGAGACGTACAAGATGACGACCCCCATGATGCAAGTAGCCGTGCTGATGTTGCATTTGCTGGCACTGCCGTACTTCCAGTTGTCGCATCCAGTCTTCTTCTCCTTGTCCTTGTCCTTGTCCTCCTGCTTGCTGTCCTTGCCCTCAGATTTCCCCTGCGCGACATAGCTGGCAACGCAGACCCACGCAGTAAACCATAGCACGGCATACAGGCAGTCGACCGTCGCAAAGGCATAGACATTTCCGAAACGGCGTGCGCGCGGCCACATAGGGACTGCGACGAGATAGATAAGACCGGGGATGCTAAACCAGCACTACCGAAATGCCGTTAGTATGACGTGTCGTCAGCTCGCGCGGAACAGAGTTGATAAGCATACCAAAGCCCAGTACCAGGCTGATCGACCATCAATACCGTCACCTTTGGTGAACACGGCAATGGTACAAGCCCATGCTATGAAGATGATGAATCCCTGAACTCCATGGATGATGTTTTTCGTCCGCCCAGGATTGATCGAGGGTCGTGCTAGTCTCATGATCGCGGAATGTGAGGGGATACGAAGGGTGGTGCCTGACAAAGAAGAGGGCTTCCTTCACGAGGCAACCAGCTCAGAGATCGCTGACGGGATGATGCCTGTATAGTTTCTTTGAAACTGACAGGAGGCCGTAGAATGCAAGTTGGGATATAGTGGTTGGATAAAAAAAAAAAAAGAAAAAACGAAAAAAAGTGACCAGGTCGTTACCAGCGTTAGAAAGTGGTGGAACGCAATTGTTTATGGACGGCTGTAAAAACGGACGACGGAGGCAATCAACGGGGCAACCCGATCGATGCCGCGCGGACGCTAAAATTTACGGATGGAGACTCGGAGGCTTTGCCAACACAGCCGATGTGGTAAAGTGGCTTGTAATGGTCTCAACTATAGAATGATCAAAAATTCATACACAATCACAGCTTGATATCGAGCGAAGAGAGACAGAAGAATGAACGAGATGTCGCTCCATGCAAGGCACATCATCAATTTGGAAATACAGAGGAAGTCATGCGTTTACCGTACATCCATACGTGGGTGTATGGGAAACCGACCTTACCATTTCCAGTCTAGTGGTCCTAATGACCACAGAAATAGAAGCAGCTGCATTAAATTATGAACACTATTGAACCCAATCGCTTGTCAAAAAGAATATCTTTGTCATTAACTCTGAACTTGACGGTGGGCCTGCACTGGAAAAATACGTCACTGCTCTATATCCATCTTTACGGTGTAGTTGGGCACCATTGAGGGTACTAATGCTTTTTAATCATCTGTTCATTTGTCTCGAGGCAACTATTAAGGAAGCCACCAAATTGAGCTCCGTGTGCTCCGTGCACTCCGTATGGTTGGCGTCGAGTCCTCCGTCTTTCATTCTCATTGTGATGTCGTGGCAGTGCACAACAGTCCCGTCACAGCCACTGACAATATCCACCACGTACAAGGCAGCCATATAACCTAGCACTGCTGGATATGTAATACATATGATTTAGGATCCCGAAGGCATATACTCCGTACTCTACAAAGTATATCATTACCAATTTGCACTAGTGTGATAGTGATATACGGAGTAACTCTGAAGAGGAAAAAGCAAATGTAACACTGCAAAGTCAACAAATACTAGTATAGAAGTTTCCACCATACTCCAGTACTATACCAATAAACTCTCTCGACCTAAATTCTCCCTTTCACTTCGTACTGCGCTGTATTAACAATCAGGCCAACCAAGCTCGATTCCATTATCATCTCAATCAATCATAACGCGAGGTGTAAACAGTTCAATATAATCACAGCGTTGCCTGTACCCATGACCAGTGTTATGCAAGATGTGTTAATCAGTCACATGAGGCCAGCACTGGGCTGAAACCTGTTCTCATACTTCGTGTCTACCATTAGCACAACTCGAGTCTACTAAGCATCAAATCGAAGATGCTAAATAAGCTGCGCGAAAAGCTTTGCTGTGGTTGTAAAGAAAGAAGCGATGATACCGAAGAAAACTTCCGCCCTGCCGATTTGTCTCAAAAGGGTAAGGATAGGGTTGCGTCCGTAGGCGGCCATTCTCGTGAGGACTCCAAGAAAGTGGGTGCCGACCAACCTGTCAATGACACGAAGCATGTAAATGACGAACTAATCCAAAAATACTCGAAGACTCAAAACCCCGAGCAACAAGACGAAACCAAGTGCCTGGGAGAGTCCGAGCATGATGAGGTCGGCGCCGACGTGTCTCCCATTAGCAGGCAACATTCAAAAAGAAGCAGTCTAGAGAAGGACAGAAAATTGGATGACCCTGAGGACGAACCAAGGTTCTTGGATGAACAGAAGAGTGACCACAAACAAGACAAATCTGAGATCCCTAAATGCCCTGTGTCTGACATGACGCCTGCAGATGACGACGTGATCGATAGAAGCGATAGACCCGGTGATGCAGATATTTGGCAGAGGGCCTTTGACGAACTGAATGAGAATTCAAAGGGAAAGTTGCGCGAAGACCAAGCTATGCCTCCGGAAAATGCCATCGAAGAGGTCATAAATAGAACGAAAGAGAGCTTTGAAGCGTATCAAAATGGAGGACTGAAGTTCAAGAAGTACAATGGAAAAGAAGTCAATGTTCGCGAGGTAGCCAAAAGGATTCTCGATTCGGTCATTCACTGTTCAGAGATTATCAAAGGGATAGCTGCCTTTGACCCTACTCATCATGATAAGTAATCTTAAATGCGTCTTAACGGGACGCCTATTAAATAATATCCAGCTTCAAGAGCGTGGACAATCGTCTCGCTTGGATTGACGGTAAGAAGGGTTGTTTTGGATTACCACTATATCAAGCTCACCTTGAATTGGATGGCCAAGAACTCTATGGATCAAAGAGAAGCTGCTTTCAAATAATCTGAATTCCTTGCTGATATCCTGGCCCGATACCTTATACTCGACAAGCATTGTCGCAACAAGGAACTAGCAAGCTCTGATGGGCTGGATAACGCTATTGTGCAAGTATACAAAGCAATTCTCGAGTACACAACAGAGGTGAAAAAACGACAGAAAGCAAGCCTTTTGAGTACGTGCCCGAAGTTACTTCTCCTGGTAGTCACTTATACTGATATGTGGTAGATCGCATAGGGAACAGTATCTTTCCAGCTTCCGACACAGAATTGAACCATCTTCAGTCTGCCGTGAAGGATCAGGACAAGAAAGTCAGCGACTGGAGCGAAATTAAAAATATTATCTGTGAGCTATACAGCAAGGCCTCGTCCTTCCCATTACTAATGCTTCAAAGATCAATGTAAGAAGGGGGACGGAATACTCGCCAGTATTGAAAAGGTCTATCAAAATACAGAGACAATCAAGGGCAAAGTCAATCGTACAATCCATCCCTATCTTCCCCAAGGATCTAGACTGATTGTTTCAGTGGACGAACGAGATCAAATTCGTAAGGGGCTGTCCGACATACAGTATTCCCATACTCAGAATGACCACCAAAGGATTCGAACACACAAAACTGGTGATTGGATTTTGAGTTCAGATGAATATAGAGAATGGAAGGCTAGACCAGGCAAGTTTCTATGGTTACATGGACCCAGTAAGCCCTCTTCTATCAGCCCTGATAGTACTTTTAACGGAATAAACATAGCTGGCTGTGGAAAATCGATTCTTTGGGACCACTATATTCAAGATTAAAGACCAACAACTAATTAAGTTAGCTCTACCGTCATTCGAGATATTGCAGAAGATCACAGCAACGGGTTATCCTTCTGGTACTTTCAATTCTCTCGCCACGAAACAAAAAAAGTGAAAAACATGACTAGAAGCATCAGTCGACAACTGGCACCTGACGAGCTTCCAAGATCACTTGTCAGTCTATGGGAAGAACATGGCCGTCAAGGCCGTGAACCAGACCAAGAAGAGTTCTCAGCAGTTCTCAATGGTGTCATTAACAGTCATAAGGTAGATCGTTTATTTATAATTTTTGACGCCCTCGACGAATGTCCTGATAACGAGATTCAGGAGAGGGATTTACTGTTTCAGGTTCTGAAGGGTCTCATTGGCGAGCACGGGAAAAACCTCCATCTTCTGGCAACAAGTCGATTCGAAGAAAATATTCGCTGCCACCTAGAGGAGGGGTTCAAAATAGATCTTGAAGACCGAATGAATGATGACGTCGAGGCTTTTGTCCGCAATGCACTCGATCATGGAAAGCTGAGCAGATGGAAAAAAGAAAAGGGGGTCCATGATCAAATTTTGGCGAAGCTATTGGACACAAAGGAACCAAGGTATTGTCATGCACTCTGTTGCTCTCAGCAGAACATTTTGCTAATATCTTCCCTCTACCAGACGTTTTCGCTGGGCTGACCTACAAATCAAACGGCTCGAAAATGCAAAGAAAAAGGGATTAAATCACGGAATCACCTGAAGCGATCCCAGAAACCCTGGAAGAAACATCCCAACGAATCAGGTTGTAGAGATGACCTATACAGTTGTTCTCGAAATCGCCTTGACCAGTATACACTGAGAATCTCTTTCCTAAACCTACTGCCTAAGTCGTGAGCGCAGATCACTTATTAAACTGGCTATGTTTAATTGAGGGGCGCAATAAAACGCGCTTTGTAGTGTATCTTTCATTACCCCGCTACATAAAATTACACTGGAATCTAAGCACATCCGCTCGATCTTCTCCGTACGATGTAAAGAAGCATTTGTTCATGAAGACAGACTGTGGCTCTGGCGATCTGTTGCAGTGTTGAAGAAGATGCTCGGTAATCTTGTGATGCAATGGTTTTTCTTGTCCTTGCTTATTCCATGCCATCTTGGTTGTTGGCTGACCTTGTGCTCCACCATCCATCAAGTGCCAAGTCCTGAATAGCACGGAATCACGGGTAAAATATAAATACGACGCTCGGTAGGCGGTCTGGTTTGACGCTTGAAGCTTAGAATGTAGTTCAAAATGACCAAGAAACGTTACTTGGATAGACGAGAAGCCAATGGGGTCATAGGGCAATGTACGAAGATGCAATGCTGCAAGGAATGGATCATAGAGTTCAACAGGGCCATCGGTCATGCTCCTAAATAAAATAGGTGATCAAGCCATAGAGTAGAAGTCGAAATCAGATAGATACAGTGCAGTATAAACCGCATGCAGCACAGTATGCACGTGGTTTAAACCGCTTCTCTGACCTTCACACCACTCCCACCCTTCTCCTCCCTGTCCCCCTTACCCTCTAAGACTGTTCCTGCAGCTATATATGGATTCCCCCAGATTTCATGCACCTATTCTTGCCCTTCACAATGACAGCCTTGTTTGAGCAGATGTGGGGGCATCTGAGAGACTTCCTTTGCATAGTTAAGGTACTGAAGTAGTAGGTTGGTAGGTAGTTGGCTTCATTTACCCTAACCCCACGCCGAAGGCCGGATATGCAGCATTATGGCTGTAGATAAAATAGGCTTGCTGATATGGTCTCGTATGACGAGCCACGTAAATGGATTAGAAGTGGCATTGACTAACACAAGGTCGATGGAGAACCGCGTGTTGACGGTGTAAGAAACCCCTGAGAATTTTTAGGGTCAAGTAAGGGTGTTATTTGCCTACAAACAACCACAGACAGGCCAGGACGGTTCGTTTGCCGATGATATCACTTGTTGATGTTCTCTGAGCTAAATGACCAGCACACACCGCATAGGATGAGGGAACTCAAAGTCACCCAGAAGATCATCAGCTTACTGGGTACCAAAGCCGTCCCTCCCCACATGATATGCGTTGCACGTGCATATTGTAATTTTATGTAGAAGGGTAATATAAGATACAGTACAGAGCGTGTTTTATTGCGCCCCTCAATTTGATGTAGTTAGCTCAATAAGGGATCTGCGCTAACGACTTGGCAGAAGGGTCAGGAAAGAGATTCTCAGTGTATACTGGTCAAGGCAATTTCGAGAATGACAGTATCCTTGAGCTGCATGAGTGCGTGGTCAAAGTGTCTTGTAGAGATCGGGTTTAGATTTAGACCCTGTCCCCGATGCGGAGGCGGGTTGCATGTAGATTGCTAAATGGTGTACTGATAAGCCAGGAACCTATCCAAATCAAATAAATTCCATTTTTCGTATTGTATCATCAGTTCGTTAAGGTGTTCGTCCATTTTATGTGTTCATGACAACATGCAATAATGATAATAATTCTTGAAGACACCACCCGGCGCTCTCTATAATACCCTCCGAGGTCATTATGTCAATACCCCAAAGATCTCCAGATAGGGAAGGGTGAATAATACGACAAACATTTGAAAAGACAAGAGAAGGAAAGCTAAAGGAAAGAAAGAGAAAGGTGTGGGAAAGAGGGGAAGTACCCAAGTGGGTACTCCTACAGTCTCTTGACATCTTTCCTACTCAATACCAATTCCAACTCTTTCAGCGGTTGATAGATATGTGCATTCCACCACCACGGCAGCGGATCAAGGACCGAGAAACGAGGGTCCTTCCAGAATAATAAGAAATCGCCTGCCTGGCCGACGAAATGGTCCAATTGTTGGGCAACCGGATAAAGAGAGGGGAGCACTCTCCGGACATCGCATTGCTTAAGCGTCTCATAGAAGCTGAACTGGCGTTGTGAGATCGTCGATATACTTGCTCTAGCTTGTATCCGCTTTCTGGTTAGGTCCGTGGACGTATCGTCGGGTTGCGATAAGAGAACCGCCAAGTATCCATCGATTAACGAAGGTGATGGTTCTTGCAGAAGATGCTTAACAGCATTCGTCCCTTGAGTGCAGCCAGCAATATGCGTTACATAGCGCACATTGTTAGCATCGAATTCTTCGTCGACCAGTAACCGCACGCATAGATGGCCAGTCATCCGATGGCCTCCTTTCAATGCGAAACGGTCCATGAGTCGGTGAATTGCCCATGCAAGCCCCTCGTCTAGCCGGGAATGGCCCCAAGGTTGGTGGTCGGCTGGCCGAATTTTAATAGCCTTAACTTGTCCGCTAACAAGCAGCAATTCAGCGAAGAACTCTCCTAGCCGAGCCTGTTGCTGCAAAACCCATGGCCGATCTTTTGAGATTTGGATCTCGCTGACTTCCGAATACGTCATGCTGAGGGTCCTCTTCGGTAAAATGACGACTTTGTTGTCGCTCACGGCAACATCTGGTCGGCGCATATGGTAGACCTTGCTCGGCGACCGATGTAAGATCTTGTGTACTGAGTCACGCGACTGCACTTGGTAGTTTTCTACCACGGGTAACTCCTTTTCGACGAGATACTGTGTGAAAGATTCTGTGTCGCTAAAGCGATTGGCCAGTTCCGTGTCCAGGTGGATACATTTACACGCAGTTCGACTTTCAATTACCTGCTTAGCCATTGCGTCTTCCAGAACGCTCGCCCGTGACGAGCAAGGGATCCAGATATCGGCTTTCTCCCTTTGGATGATGTCGAGCAGGCGGGACACATAGTGCGACCGCGGGATGCGATAGAACGTCGCTAGCGTTTTCGACATGCCTTCGCCCGATGCGAACGGGAACTCTGTGATGTCGGCACCCACGACCCGATGGCCGTGATAGTACAGACATCGTGCCAAGGCCAGCCCGTAAGGGGTGTCAATGCCGGAGATGAGGATGGTTTTCGGGTAGAATTGAACATCACGTCGCACGGCCTGGCGGCGATGAACTGGATTAGAATGCGAGAGGAAAACAGAAAAATGACCGAGAAGGCACGTGGCAAACAGGATGGTGTTATCCAGTGGCAGAAGGATGATTGAGATGGCGATTCGCAGTAGCAGGGCGAGAATCTGGATTTGGAATAGCCCTCGAACGGACTGGAGCGTTCTTTGTTTCGGAATCGAGCCAAAGGCTCGTCTCACTGTGGGGATGGACATGAGGTTGAATTCTTGATCTCTATCAGCATCGAGTTGTAAAGAAATCAATCGGTGGTGGGCATATTCTTAGATGTTCATGTTCATCGACGGCCCCTCCGGAATGCTGCCGACCACGTCAGCGTGCATTTCGCCGGATGCGTGTCGCGGCCGAAAAGGTCGTATTTAGTTGTCAATCCAGGTGGCTGGGCTGAAAACCTGAATCTTTTCTTTTTTTTTGTCGTCGACCAAGAATCACATGTTAACTCACTGTCATTGGGTCCCACATTGGGACAAAACTTTATCCACAATCAGCTTTGGAGTTCGCATCAACGAGTCATTCATGTAGCCCTACTCGAGTGTACATACTCTCACAATGCAATGCAATTCACCTCACTATTGTTCTACATATAGTAGTACAAAAATCATTAAGTATACAGCTACTCGTAGAATTTGGCAAAATGACACAAAAGAGGACAAAAAGATAAATAAAGAAAAAGGAACAAAAAGAACGGAAAAAAACTCCAGTGATCTGCGTTCAGCTCTCATCCCTTGAACCAATCCGCCTGAAGAAGATCGGCGATTCCCACTAGTTCTTCAGCACAGACACTTTTTTCCCCTCCTGAGTGGCTTATCTCACAAGGTAATTAATACGGGATTCGGACATTTCTAGTGCAGTTCTCCGTACATGAACGGGGATATGGTGACCATAGATACAATCAATGATCTGATCTGATAAGATCCGTGTGCAAGTAATGCCCTGGACTTCTTCCAGTGCAACTTTGAATGACACAATGTACATTTTGGTATAATATTTTCAGCAGTGAATAAGTTCGAAGTTTCATTACCTCGCAGTACGATTGATATTCGAATAGCCTTACTCTTCAATCTAAACCCAACAACTGAAGTCTCAAGCTGGAAGACCCCGGAATCTGTATGACAGAAGTCTATGCTTGAACGGTGTTTTTCGCAGGGCATTTCTTGCACAACGGAAACAGATAAAAGCATACTTTCAAAAGGGCCAAAGAAAAGGAGACTGAAACTACCCTCGTTTGACAGAAATCTGTGAGAAAACCTTGTTCGAATCCCATCGAAGAATATTCAATTGCTGCCATAGAGTGAGCGCCTGGAGGCCCAGTCCAGGTAACCCCGTGATCACTGCACGAGGAGAACTATTTTATATATAGATTATAGTAAAGGTGATTAAGAATCAACTGTACACAGTAAACAATACATTTCTAAGGATCTATATAAGCCTCTGATTTAGCAGGGGCTCTGCGTCTCCCTCATGAATAGACCGCCAATGCTATCTACTTCATAAATTTCTCTTATTTTCTTCAATAGCCTTTTCTATATCTATATCTATTGTAATTAATCTTTTGTTAATCTTTGTTTCTAGAGGGTGCAATACTTTCTAGATCAGTCTATATAAATCTATTAGATCCTGGTCGGGAATGTTGTTGTATCCATCTGGATAAGAGAAAGCGGTAGTTACCAGAGGTGGTCTGGAATAGTTAAGGCAGGGATGTAGCCTGAGTGTACTGGGGCCTACTTGCTTGGCAGCCTTCCAGACCAACCTCATTACTTCCCGTCCGACGACGGTCCGACCCTGAAAAGTATAGCTGGATGACTTCCCTCTCCTATTGTTTTTGAACAATGGTAAACTTTCTTCAGAGGCTCACCATTGCTCGAAGCACACCAACCTTACCCTGTCTCCGCAAACAGTGGTTCTCTTACAAGCAGCCTGCCATATCTGTTTCCCGCCATCACTTATCCACCAGCCCACGTGCTCTCCACGAAGAATTCTTTCGAAATACCTCACGACGATGGATGTATGTTAACTCTATCACGGTTTTGGTCTTAGTTACTAATTGTTAGCCAGATTCAACGAGACCGACCGTTTAAGCGAACGGTATATCAAGTTTCGACCAAGTGAGCTTCAACGAATCGCCGGTGAAGCAATGCAACAAGATGATTATCCTGATATCGCTAAGCTGGCAGAGGGAGGTTTTAACAAAATATTTATTCTGCGAGCAAAGAATGGACGTGAAGTGATTGCGCGAATTCCCACTCCCATTGCAGGGCCCGCTCATTACACAACCGCGAGTGAAGTTGCGACAATGGACTTTCTGCGAACCGTTCTCAAACTGCCAGTACCTGAGGTCTTTACATATTCAAAAACCTCGGACAATCCCGTCGGAGCAGAGTATATTTTGATGGAGCGAGTTGAGGGGGAGAGTCTTTCTTCGCGGTGGCTATCTCTCACAACCGATGAGGTGAAAGACATCATGACTCAAATCGCAGATATGGAGAGGAAAATTTTTGACTTCCGTTTTCCTGCGTACGGAAGCTTATATCACAAGAAGGACCTTGATGAAGAAACCCAAATACCAATTGTGGAAGATTTTGTTGTTGGCCCTGTGTCTACCCGGCAGTTTTGGCATGGCGAACGAAGCAAAACAGAAATCGACCGTGGGCCCTGTAAGTTCTCCCTCTTCCCCAAATAACCGACATGACCTGGGTTGATTATTCCCGTAGGGCTTTCACCCGTGGACTGTGTTACCTCCGCGGCTCGCCGAGAGATGGCTGTCATTCAGCAATACGCAAAAGCTCAGCCTCGGTAGACATTCCTTCTACCAACTGACTATAACATCGAGCCCTCTGAGCACAGCTCGTTACTTTCGCGATTCCTACAGTTGGCGCCTTATTTAATCCCACCGGGTTCTTACAGCGCTCCAACACTAAGACATCCCGATTTAAGCCTGAGTAATATTTTATTAGCCCCAGGATCGTCCAAAATCATCAGTATTATTGATTGGCAGGATGCCGCGATATTCCCACGCTTCATGCAAGCAGGTTATCCCGCGTTTTGTGAGCACGACTCCTCTCAGCCTCAAAGTCTGCATATTCCATCCCTCCCCGATGACTTCGATAAGATGGATATCGACGAACAGAGACAATCCAAAGCCGCATTCCGCTTGGAAGAGGCCAATCTCTACTATACAGCCGCGACAGGTGTACATAACGATGAGCACATGCGTGTGTTGAAAACTCCTTATCTCGGAATGCAGCAGTATCTCCTACGCCAAACAGGGTACCCCTGGGATGCAGACGTAATCAACCTACGTACTGCGTTAGTAGGCATCACAACTCCCTCGGTATGGAGTAAAATTTCCTCCGCAGTTTGTCCGGTTGTGTTCAGCGATGAAGAATGAGAAGCTGCTTTAGCGGAATCACAAGAGTGGAACGAGTCTGAACAGCTCCTGTCGCGGGTTCGAGAACACCTCAATATCGACCCGGAAGGCGGGACCGAGCCGGATGACTTTGAGAGGGCAGTGGAGGGCAATCGCCAGTTTCGAATGGAGATGGTTAGGCAAGCAGAGGCGGGCCAACGGGAGATCTGTTGGCGCAATTGGCCTTATAAGGATAAAGAAGACAGGAGCATGCCTCCTGACACATAATTAAAGTTATTGTAAGAATAGTGAGGCAAAATAATAATTAAACTTTTTTGTATATTAAGCTTAAGCATATACGCTAGTTAAACCACCAAATTCAGAGATGTGATTTAGCTGAGGATGCCGCTGTCGCGGCCCAGAGTCCTTGTCTAGTAGTATATACAATAGCGCAGCTAGCGCAAGCATTTTCCTTTGAACCTTGTACAATACCCCCCGGGCTTTTCGTCAACCTGAATAGTTGGTTGTTCATAGGCTGATATCCCCCGACGCCCATTTCATGACTGTCGCAAAAATCACATCGCCATCATGAGGCGCATCAATAGGCTTCATGTCCGTTTCAACTCCAGGTCGAACCGAAGCAGGCGGACTATCTGGATCCATAAGCAATTGGGAGAGGGTAGCATCCAGCTCCGGGTGACCCTGAAGAGTGAGGACTTGGTTATCATCCGACAAGAGAATTTCATTGTTGGGCGCCAAGCAAGAAAGACGAGGGCCTATGTCGACCACAGCAAGTTTGTGGTGTTTATGTATGTCCTACGGAAGTTAGCTCTGCATTTCTGGATTTGTGTAGGGCACAAACCAGTGATTTCGCATTGAAGAATCTGGCACCATCAGGTGTCAACCGAATGGTCTCAACGCCCATCTAACATATTGATTAGCTTTAGTCATTCTTTGTGTGTATACAGGAGGACTCCTACACAAAGCCCGTTCTTTAGTTCTCCCATAGAGCCCCCAAGCGCTAACGCAATCGCTTGCTGGCCCCAGCAGATACCGAGAAGCTTTGGCGTCGCCCGATCTGTGGTGGCGGCTTTGATGAATTCCAAGGTTTCAGTTACCCAGGATGGTTTCTCATCTTCTAGAAGATTAAATGGGCCTCCGGTGAGAATTATTAAATCATAATTATCTAGGTCAGGGAATGGGTCGCCCTGGATCGGTGCGTAGACGTTGATTGCGACGTTGGGTTTCGAGTTGTGGATAAGCTTTGAGATATTCTCAAGCATAAGTTCACCACCTTCTGCTGAAATTGGGTAATTCTGGAGAATGGCGACACGGAAGTGAGTGCGAGTCATGATTCTAGGGAAAACTGGAGAGTCTAGGGTGGTAGAAGATCAGGGTGAAGAGGAAGAGATTGGCTGCGAATTTAAGTGAAATCGCGTGGTCCCACGGCATTAAATTAGCAAATAGTGAGCTAGCCCCCCGCGAGGGCAATGCCTAAGGGCCCCAATCGAGCGGGCGGCTGCAACCGAGGCAGCCGAGACTCGACTCTGGAACCAACACCACATCAACCACCACTAATCGACGAATTAGACACAAACATTTGCACCAGAAGATTCAGACTAGACATGCGGAGACTGCTACCTAAGACTACGAGAGGATATTCGCGAATTACGCGGCGAAATATATTAAGGAGAGAAGAAATGCAAGGGAAGCATCAATTATTACAAGTACGCATTGGTCAGTATACAGGGGGAGCTGAAGTTAACCAGATACTAACAAGGGCAGTCTACTGGTTGTCGCAGCGATCTATGGGTCTGTCACATCCAATAAATGCATAGACAGCACGCAAATGACCCAACATTCGCAATACTCTCCACTTTACTCTATAACCATTTCAAGAAGAATGAAGACAGTGAAGGAAATCAACGAATAGATCACACAAGATACTCGCAGTCCGTCTCTTCACTTGCCAGGCTTCCGATCACGTCACTGAAGTACCCTACGACATAATCTGCAGACTCTGCATCCAATACTTGATTGGATATTGTCATGGTGATTGTCAATGTGGACCCATGAGGGACAACAAGTACATTGGCCGTGGCAGATGGTCGATTCGGAAGACTATAGAGACCCGTTTCGCAGGTATGTCCATCAAAGGAACAGGTCGAGTCGTCATTATTGGTGAAGTTTTGGAACCTCACAAAGCTGCCAAACTTTGTTCCAGACTCCCAAGATGTGCAATTATGGACAATTTCTTCAAGCCCAAGATTCTCAACAGGCATGGTTTGAATGTGCTGTTGTTGGACCTGGGCAAGAAGCTCAAATTTATTTGATTTCAGAGGAAAGTGAACTCGCACAGGGATGATGTTGAGGCATGGACCAACAATGCGGTCTTCATGGGTAAGTCCCAGTCCTCGGCCATGTACGACCTGGCCAAAAACAACATCGTTCAGGCCATATTTGCATCCATCCTCTTCTTCAGTTGAGGTAAATAACCGGGAGAGTGTGATTGCCCACGCCAGTTTGACCAATGTTGCCATGGTGGTATTGGGCGGAGGGGAGATTGGGACAGTCTCTGCTATTGCCGTCACCACTCTTGGCTGTTCCGAATGTGCGCCCATTTGTGGGTTCTCCTCTTCGCCCAGTCGGATCCAATTGTTCAAAAACTTGTTGTTCAGACTGGTCATTGGGGCCTCTCCCAGTACTTCTTTCCATATGTTGTAGGTTTCGGGGGTCTTATTCTCCAAGACATGTCGAACGTGGTTCGAAAACTGAGCACAAGGTGGAAGTGGTTTTCCGCCGTATGCAGAACTGAGATCACTGCAAATGATGTCCAATGAAAGTCCATCAAATAGTGCATGGGGTAATCGCAGAACTAGAAATTTCCCTGCGTCCCTCAAGGTCAGGAGCTGTACCTGAAATCCTGGCTCGCCATTTATAGGTACTTCCATGGCAAGAGAATCATCTGCGCAATGCTCGTCCAAATCTTCGATGTTCTCATAACGAATGAAGCTGACGTGGACTTTGCGCAAGGTCAGTTGTACGACCGACTTTTCATCCTTTGTGTAAAACACAGTGCGCAAGATGGAGTGCTTTTGAACAAGCTGATTGCATGCATTCAGTAGTTGGTCCTGATCAACTTCACCAGGCAGTGAGATCCATAGATATCGGCTGTAGAAGTTACGAAGCGTCATCGCTTGGAATTCAGTGGCGGGCAGGGCTTCCTCAATATTATCGGCAACCTCCTGCGGCAAACGACGAAGGAGTTTCTCATAAGCAAGGTCACGATGATGTGATTGGTTCATGGATGGTCCAGATAGTTTACTTCTAGAGATCTTGTTGGTGTCTTCATCATCTCTAGTGCACTTTGAAGCTATTCTTGAAAGAATTTGTTCCGTGAAAATATCCGCAACGGGGAGGAGTATCCCTCTGCGTCTTGCAAGCATGGAGACTTGCATAGCTGAGATTGAATCTCCACCCATGCCAAAAAAGTTACTGCTCATGGGTATTGATTGAATATCCAGATTGAGCGTTTGGCCAATGATCTCTTGAATTTCCCGGCCAAGCGCCGTGATAGGAACTTCTTCGGCGAGAGAAGTCCTGTTTCTCAGTTGGTATTGTTCTAGGCTCTTCAGTGGCCAACTTGTGGATTGATTTCGGAGTAGACGTCGATTCACCTTCCCTGACAAAGTGAGGGGAACATCAGCAAGCGGTATAAAGAAGGATGGAACCATGTATGCCGGAAGTAGCTCTCTTAGAGATGTTTCCAAGGATTGGATGGTCGAGTAAAACTGGTCGCTTGGTGGCCCAACCAATTCCACACCAGATTCAGCGTTCAAGGATTTCCCCCATTCTCCATGGGTTTGTGGACAAATAAATGCAGCCAGTGAGACGCGGTTGTTTTGTTCCGGAATTTTGATACACTCAACCGCAGCGGTTCTGATGGCTGTGCATGAGGAGATTATGCAATGTTCGACTTCCCCCACTTCAAGTCTCTGACCGTGCAGCTTTACCTGATCATCTTTCCTTCCGACGAATAGAAGTGAGCCATCTGAAGTCTGTCTGACGAGGTCTCCTGTTTTATACAGTCTTCCGGAGTAGGAACGGACGTCAGTAAGCCAAGGGGGACTGGTGATGAAGACTTTGTTTGTTTTCTCTGGGTCGTTGAGATACCCAGACGAGACGACGGGGCCTTCGACGATCAACTCACCGACTGTGCCGATAGGGACCAGCCGATTGTGGTCGGATGGATCAGCTACCCAAGACACTGCTCCAGGGCTTCGGCCAATGCTGGAGTGATGCGTGTCGGGCAAGATTCGCCCGATATGAGAGATAACGGTACATTCTGCCGGTGCATACATCCCGAAGAGATTCACCCTGTGAGCCCACACGTTCACGATGTGTGGAGTAAGAGGCTCACCGGCCGACCCCAAGACTTCTAAAGTGGGGACATCCAATGGGTCGAACAGATTAATCACAGAGGGAGTCAGAAGTGCCCAAGTTACTTGCAGGTCACTTGCTGCTTTTGCGGGATTCCCCCTTCTTTCCTCCTCATAGGGTACACAGACACATGCTCCGGTGGCAAGGGTGAAGAGGATCTCGCCAATGCTGATGTCGAACGCGAAGGAGGCGAAATGAAAGACGCGACTGGTAGGGGCAAGCATTCCGTGGTCGCGCATGACAGCTGCGCTTGTGACAAGAGCACTATGGTGAAGCACAATGCCTTTAGGTAGCCCGGTAGAGCCTGAGCTGAAGACAACGCATGCAGGGGCATCTGGGGTGACGACTGCATCCGGTAGCTGGGACGCCGAGGCTATATTTTGCTTACCCAAATTCTGTACATAAACCTTTGGGTCAAAGTTGATGACAGAAAGCAGAAGATCGTCACTCATATGGGTGTGCTCCTTGGAGGAAACCACAATTCTGGCATCAAGCATAGAACACATCGTTCGCATCCGCTGAATAGGGTGTGAAAGGTCCAGTAGCACAAAAGCAGCGCCAGTCTTCAGAACTGCTAGCATGATAACTGGAACCCAGGGTGACCTCTCTAATAAGAGGGGTACAAAGTCTCCCTGCTTGATCCCTGTGCTTATCAAATGCTGCGCAAAGTGATCGGAGTAATTCTCTAGCTGCGCATATGTGAGGTCCAAGTCGTTGGAGTGAACAGCCAGTGCCTCAGGTTGGGCAATACATAATTGCCGAATGCGATCATGGATGCAAGTGTTCTCAGCTTTCGGGAGAAAATGATTCCATTCTCTCAACAAAGCCATATCCTCCGGAGGTACCATGATAACATCTGTGATGCGCATTGAGTCGGAAGTCATAAGCTGCTGGATAACATGCGACATCTGTCTAAGAATACTATGTCCGGCGGCGGGTGCTATAATAGCAGGATCAAATATTACTTTCATGCTTACTCCACTCTTTTCTGGACGGCATATCAACACAAGCGGATAACTAGAAAAGGCCTTCGCGTTTTCAGAAGAAGATGCTGAGTTGGCTGACGTTTTGAACATAACAGATGCGGTTTGCTGCTCATACGGCTGCACGACGAGTAGATTCTGAAAGCTACATGCCTCAGCAGGTTCTCTCCCAGCCTGTCGAATACGCGACAATCCAGTTTGTTCATATACCATCATGTTAGCGAATTGGTTTTGAACCTGCGACAAGCCCTCGTGAACAGGCTGGTTCGTTGGCAGTTTGATGCGCACAGGTAGTGTCGCCAAGGTTGGTCCACTAATTTGATCGATTCCATCAATGCTCACGTTACGGCCACTGACAGTGGCTCCAAATAGCACGTCCTCGCTGTCCGTTTGATGCCATAGAACGATCGCCCATGCAAGCCGTAAGACGGATGAGAGTGTATACTTGGTCGAAACTCCGATATCATGTTGCAGGCTATGTTCTAGGACTGCCTTCTCTGTCGCCTGCTCAACGTTGATTGGGCTGGAAGCGCCAGCTGGGAAATGCTCGGCCTGGAGGCAAGAAAACTCCTGACGCCAAAAGTCCTCCGTGGTAGTATCATGTTCATGGAGGAGGTGTTGAACGAATGGACTGAATGGCTGCGTATGAAGCTTCTCCCCGGCGTATGCGCGCTCAACTTGTCCCAAGATCAGGTCAAGGGACCATTCATCAAACAAAGAATGATGGATATCTAACCGAAACGATTCTTTGTTGAAATAAAATTGGATAAGTGGGCCATGGTTAATATCAATTTCCTTGATTTCCTTCTCACCGGTGATATCCGTGACAGTATTCCACGGCATATCAGTTTTCATCACAACCTGAAAGACACCGTCCGGTGTCTGCACGACTCTGGTACGAAGGATTGGGTTGTGGAACCAAGCCGCCTTCCATGCATTCTTAAATCTCTCCGCCTCAAGCGTATCGGCCAGCTGCCATGTGTAGCTACCAATATATGCATGAGGGTTTTGCGCCGTCAAAGCTATCAAGCCTTGCTGCATGTGCGTGCATGGGTACACATCCTCGACCTGGTCAATGCCCATACCGAGCTCTTCCGAAATCGCATCGAGTATAGAGTGGGAGTTGTTTATCAATGAAAAAGGGGTAGGTACTGTTGATGAGGAAAGCTTATTGTCTTCGACTAGCACTGACGCCATGTCCGACAGGGTCGAAGATTTAAAAATATCAGACACTGATATAATAAATCCTTCCTGACGAAGGCTCGCAGCCATTTTGATTGCTGCAATTGAGTCACCGCCTCTCCGGAAAAAGCAGTTATGGCGCGTGATGCTTGCATTTTTAATGCCTAGAATCTTGGTCCAAGACTCGATAAGAACTTTCTCTTTGGGTGTGGTTGTGATTTGGTTACCATTTGAGTTGGTTGCATCAGCAGCCCCTTTCTGGTCATCGAAGAACACATATGCAGCTGTTTCCTGTAGACGGAGCCGATTGATTTTGCCCGAAGTCGTGAGTGGCATGTGTTGCAGAAATATGAAATCCACTGGAATCATATATGCCGGTAAGCAATGCAGAAGGTATCGTTTCAGGTCTGCTTTCAGGGCCTCCATATCCTTCAACTGTTTTGACACTATTTGGGACGGACTATTTAACTCCCTAGTCGTATCAAGACCCAGAAAGGCGAGAAGCTTGGATCCATTTGTCTTACTCTTAGCAACGACGACGGCTGTATGAAGAAAGCCGGAGTTGGCGACTTCAGCACAGGCCGCTATGTGATGTTCAATTGCCGTCAGTTCTAGTCGCTGTCCGTTAACCTTCACTTGATGGTCCTTTCTTCCCAAAAAATGCAGCGACCCGTCGAGATTGTACCGCACTAAATCGCCCGTGTGGAAGGCCCGCCTCCCGGAATGAGTCTCGCCGAATTGTTCATGAATCCTTTTCTTCCACTCTGGATTTGAGGTGAACTGCTTCGCTGTCCGCTTTTCGTCGCCCAGATAGCCACGGGCAACGGATGGGCCTTCAATGACCAATTCTCCCAGTGCGCCAATTGGTGCCAGTTTGTCGGGCTGGTCAATCGCAACGACCCATAATGTTGATCCGCACCCAAAACCTACATTGCCTGGGGAAGAGCCTACTTGAATGTCCGATGCCAACGCTGCTATCCCGGTACTCTCGCTCACCCCATAGGCATTGAAAAGCCTCACGTGGTTGGCCCAAGCAGAGATGTGGCTATCGGTCATAGGCTCTCCGCCCAGGACCAACCCTTGAAGACTTGGACATAAAGCAGGAGTCAGGGTACTGGCCATAGACGGCGTCAGGCTTGCTAAGCTGACAGACTGGCGATTTATGAACCCAGAGAGGTCATTAATACGCTCACTCTCCGAAGGGGTGCAGATGCATCCGCCAAAAATGAGAGTGATGAGCATATCGCGGTTGCTCACATCGAATGTATACGATGCAAATTGTAGCATCCTCGTTGCAGCTGTGACATGGAGTGCTTTACCATTGGCCATGGCCATGGAGTAAAAGGCGGAATGCTCGGTGATTATGCCTTTCGGCGTACCGGTGGTCCCAGAGGTGAAAGTTATGTACATGGCGTTTGAAGTGCTTGTTTCTGCTGTCAATTGTGGTGGTATTTCATCCACTGGGAATGAGTCCAGAAGCTCACATGGTTCCCCTCCAAGTGGGACGATCTTGCCAGCGAAGGATTTGGCAAGAGTGCTCTGCCTTTGTGAGCATACCACAATTTCGGGACACAGCGATGAGCACAAGCTGCGGCTATACTCTATTGGATGGGAAGGATCGAGAAAGAAGTAAGCGCCGCCAGCTTTCAAGACACCTAACAGTGCGATGACTGCCCATTTTGATTTCTCAAATACAAGGGGGACGAAAGTTTCTGGGCGGACGCCAAGGTGTTGAAGCCGTATTGCTAGAGCTGACGACAAGCTATCCAACTCTGCATAGGTAAGCTGCCCGTCCCAGGCTGACACAGCAATTGACTCTGGCTGTGCAGCACATCTTTGTGAGATTATGTGATGTATGCAGTGCCCTTGGGATATTTCATCACCTGATGTGCTATTCCATTGCCATAGACGGTTGATGTCTGCATCACTACATATGTCGAGAACTTCGATCTGAGAGTCAACGTTGAAGACTATTTGCTCGGTGGCCCTAGCTACTGTTGCTGCAATCATTGTAGCCAAATCTGTTGAAATGGCCGATGGTTTGTGGTGAATCCCAACGCTAGGGCATTGTGTATCTGTCCCAGAGGAGAAATAAACGGTGAGATCAAACTATATCAAAGCGGTCAGTAATGCATGGCTTGTGATCGTCTACTTCCAGACAAACAAATACCTCTCTAAGGTCATAAAGTCTTGCATCGTTACATTGATCTTCATGTCCTTCATTAACATAGACAGCCGAGTTGGCTCCCAGACGAGTTGTGCTATTTTCCTCGTGTAACTCCACACGACGTATATTGAAGAGGCTCTGCACAGACTGCGCCGGCGAAACATGGGAGTAGCAATTTCTTCAAATATAACTGTCAGTTAAGACTCCAAGAGCTACTGTGAACTGCATACCTTTTCGAATCCAGACAGCTAAACCAGACATCGTTAGAGCCTGTATAAGCCCGAAGCGAAAGTGACCACGCAGCCTGAAGAAGTTCCAAGGGACTTCTGTGCTCCTCGTGCAGCCACCGGGCAAGAGTCTTGCTATTTAGGCCTTTACATGCAACATTGACGGTGGCTATTTGCGTCTCGCTATCTTGAGAGTCCTGTTGAGTCCCAGTGTGTGGGGGAAACAACGGTACTGTGGACAGCGCGGCCATGGAGAGTGACTTTTGAGATAAAAATTACTGGATTGAGCACTAATGAGAAAGATTGATCAAAACCCCCACAAGTGAGTCAACAGTCGGCATCAATTCCTGACCCCCATGGCTGTTTATTAGCCAACTCAGCCCTCTATTAAATGGGCACTCTGTATTGATTGTAACTCCCCGCATAAGCTCTGCATGCGTGGCTATTTCCCTACATGCACTACTTGCGTGCTCAACGGCATAACCGATTGCATCGCCTCCCATCATGTGGAGTGCATCCTGCGTTCTGAGACATACATACACCGGCATCCACTATAGGATTGACAGGGATTATTTCTTCACGGAACGCCTGACGCGGCGGGGGTACTCGCAATTCCCTGCAGTCTACTCGTAATCCATTACAATGCACTCCCATATGTAGCCAAGCCGGCGAGACTCCGGGATAGATGATGCTGTATTGCCTAGGTATGCCTAATTTTGTCTTCAAAATTTCAAAGTTTCATGAATTTCGTGACGCTCTGACGGTCAGAATGAAATTTTAACTTGGTCTTGACAGGAGCTTTTACGCGAATAGCTTGAAATTAGGATCGCCTGGGCTTTAGATCTGTCGTATGGACTTACCTTCAGCGGATCGGAAAGAGAATTAAGACTTTTAGCGCTTGAGGTCCTTTAGAAAATTAGAATTACTCTGGAGTAAATCATCTAGAACGTTGATACCAACTACCCGATTAGGAATTCACTTTCTCTTACACGCTTTACGTAAACTTGAGGCTCTATGTAACCCTGAGGACATCCGATTTCTCACTGTTGTAATATTGTCTCCCGACCATTAGCACGGAACACGGACCGTCGAGGCGAACCCCGAGCCCCCACCGGGCCCTCCCGCTGCCCCCCGGGGTCGCCCAGCCGGCGGGTCGGGTACCCACATGTAATACCACCATTCGGTACGTTAGAGTACATTTCGACAATACTAGTGAATACAAGACCCATGCAACTGATCTTCCAAGTGCAATTCAATGTGGTAATGTTGGTTTCCGTATGGACTAGTAAATGCAGGCATCAATGCGAAAGGCTCAATCTGGCAGTGAACAAGATCTGATTCTTGATTTAGCCGCCTAACCTAAGAAGGCCCTAGCCTACAGTGCCTGGTTACCTAACGAGATAGAGGGGTAGTAGGTAGGTGGTTCTCTAATTATCTATCTGACCTAAGCTGAGAGTAGTGGTAACTAGTAGTAATTTAGGCCGGACATATATGATAAAAGGCCAATTTTGCCTGTTTCTGTCTCAATTTATCATTCCCCTTCATCATAACGCTCATAACCATGTGTGGAATCAGTGCGTTTCTGAGCCACGCTAGCTCAAAGGAGCAGCAAACCAACGCCCAAGCCCAGCATGTCGTAGCGCAATTGGAGCACAGTCTGGATCTGGTTGGCCACCGTGGACCAGACGCTCGCGGGCGCTGGTTTAGTGACGATCACCAAGTGGGTAGGTTCTCCTTTGTTCCCATCTTACCTGGGACGAATACTCAGCCTCTCCACAACAGGCCTTGGCCATGTCCGATTGTCCATCATCGACCTCAGTCCCAGTGGAAACCAGCCATTCCACGACAAAGAAAACAACATTCATGCCGTTGTGAATGGAGAGCTATATGACCACGAGTACTATCGGGCGCAGCTGGCCAGCGAATTCGAGTTTGCGGGGACCAGTGACTGCGAAATCGTCATTGCCTTGTATAAGCATTATGGGCTCTCATTTTTGTCTCATTTGAGGGGCGAGTTTGCTTTCGTGCTCTGGGATGCCAGTCGCCAGTTGCTTGTCGCTGCCAGAGACCGTTATGGAATCAAATCACTCTACTATACTGTGGCCGACGGCAAGTTGTTGGTCGCGACGGAGATCAAGTCTTTCCTGGCTTTTGGCCTGCAGCCGGAATGGTGTGTTCGGACACTGCGGGACCAGAGCTGGAGAGTTGAGTCGCGCACGTTCTTTAAGGGTGTACATAGGGTGGGTTTATGTCTCTCGTGTATCAGCGAAATGTTGGACAGCTCTTTAAGACGTTATAGGTTCTCCCGGGCCACTATCTGGTCTGTCGACCGAATGAGAAGGAAGAACAGAAGTCATACTGGGATCTTGAGTATCCGGATAAAGTAAGAAACCTCGATCCCTTTTCAAGGTGGTGATGATTAATGCTCCTTAGTTTTCCCATGACATGCGCTCGGAAGAGGAAATCGTGGAAGGGGTAAGGGAGCGTCTGCGAGAGGCTGTGAGAATCCGACTGAAAGCGGATGTGCCTGTAGCTGTCTACCTCAGCGGCGGAATAGATTCATCATCGGTTGCTGGGATGGTGGCCGATCTCATGAGACAGGGGACGAAGTTAGGTAGCGAGCAGAACTCGGTTCCGTCGAACATGAAATGCTTCACTGTTCAGTTCGATGAGGATAGCGGTGCAGATGAGTCGGGTATATTCCCCCCATCACCGCGCAGGGCAACATGCATTTCTTGATTACTGACAATTCCCAGCAATTGCTCAGCGCACAGCGGACTGGCTGGGCGTCGATATCCAGTTTGTTAAGATGGATGAAGAGGCTCTCGTATCACGCTTCGAGGACGCTGTGTGGCACAGTGAAATCCCCCTCCCCGACCTCAACGGAATGGGTCGGTTGGCTCTGGCAGAAGCAGTACACGCTCAGGGAATCAAGGTTGTGGTTACTGGTGAGTGATCCACGGAAGCGTAGTTGAACGTGCCGCCTCTAATATTGCTGCAGGAGAGGGCTCCGATGAGCATTTTGCGGGCTATGATGCGTTCCGGGCCGATTCCCTCAGCGAGCCCGACCATTCATGGCCGGCGCTGCAGCTCGCCGAACCCGACCGCGAGGAAGCCCTACAGACCGCCAAAGAACAAGTTAGATACGGTATTTTCGGCGACTACAGCGCGACGGTTCCAAGTGCCACACAGCGCATGCTCAACCACAGCCACGTGACCAGCTCCATCGCACGAGTGGGCAGTCTGCCATTCGCAGATTGGACGAATTCGTACGGGGATAATATACCGGAGACGAGTCTGATTGAGGGCGTCAATGGGCATGTCCGCGACAACATAGCCAAGCGGTGGCACCCTCTTCACACCGCTCAATACATATTCACGAAGTCCTTCATGCCTCATTTCATCCTGCGGTATAACGGCGATAATATTGACATGGTTAATCAAGTCGAAAGCCGTTGTCCCTTCCTTGATCATCACCTGACAGAATATGTCAACAATGTGCCACCGAGCCTCAAGATGAAGTACAATGCAAAGGAGAAATCCTTCCGCGAGAAGCATATTCTTCGAGAAGCGGTGCGGCCTTATGTCACGGACGAGGTGTACAATATGAGCAAGAAAGCCTATATGGGTCCAAGAAAGTTCTGGCCCGGTGGACCGTTGCACCGAAAGATCACGCAGCTGGTCACAAAGGAAAATGTGGAAAGTCTGGGTTTTCTAGACTGGAATGCTACAGAAGAAGCTGTGGAAAACGCCTTTCACAAGCAGGAACCCTTGGCGCTCCGCCGCGCGATTACCGTGGCCCAGTTTATTATTCTAGGGCAGCGCTTCGGAATCAGGCCAACTGGGAGCCTGCCGAACTGAAATAAGCACATATGTACAGCTCTTTGTTAGATAGATTTGTTGGTTTAACTAGCAAAATAATATATCTTAAGGCTGAGCTTGCCTGTTCTTATTAAAAATACTGGATAATATATTTCAGCGGAAGGAATATAAGCTGGGTGACGACTGGGCTTATTGATCAGGATGGCTGTCAGTGTAAGTAAATGCCCTCTTCAAGGTAGAGAGGTACAGGCAATTCAATACCAGCTTCGTGATTTATCAGATACACGGAGAGGAAGTAGTAAACCGGAAAGGAAATCTCCAGAGTAGTACATCATTCAGTTTTAACCGGCTTGAGAGCGATCGCTGGTCTACTATGTGTCCTTGTGTAATGTCTTCAGTCAATGAGGGCTTTTGTTAATTCAACGCTTCATCCAGCATGCCCATCTAACTACATGGCACTCAATATAGACCAAAACAGACAACCAGATTTAATTTTGAGATCCTTTACCAAACCGCTGTACATCTGACTTCAATACTTTCCCGAGCTTCAGAATGTATATCCTGACCGTCCAACTCGAAGGCACTATGGATGGCTCCCCCGACTCCCAAATTAGACCTCTTATTGGCCCCTTCCTGTGGTGCTCTTGCATGCGCCTCCATCTCGTTGTCAAAAAGTTGAATTATCAAGACATCAGAAGGCTGTTGCTCTGAAATGAAGTGCCAGCCATGCGCCTTTTGCTCTTTATCCCGTGGCGCATAGGCCAGATAGCCCTGCGTTTGATAAGTTCCATTATCCGCGTTGGATGAAACATCTTGGCCATTAGGCCCAATAATCCGCGACAGATGAGCTGGAATCTGCATATCCAAGGGCTCCAACTGGTCCGCCGGCACGTAATCCGATTGAGGAAAAGAAGCACAGGAAGCCAAAGCCAGGGGGTCGCGATGGACGGTTTTCAAGGGCCGCCAAATAGAGAAAAGCGCGAATCTAGGCACCCCCTCATCGCCGCCCTCCTTCCCTGCATAAAAGTCCTTGAGGTCATCCCATTGCACGCCAGATTCCAGCAACCGGTTCTCCGCTTCGATTACCCGCTCGGCCGCGGACGTCACCTCGCGATGGTACTTGCGAATGTGGAGCCTGGCACCCTTTGGGGTCAGGTCAAGGTGCACTTTCGGGGCAGGACAGATAGGATCTGCCCTTGAGTTGCCGACAATTGGGGGAAATAGTTTCGCTTCGGGATTGTTGGTTAGGGTTTGTCCGTTTTCTTCTGGGTGTGCTGCCGCCACTGCTGCATCGCTTTCTTTGTATAATTCGTTGCGTAGCACTGCGGCAGATATCACCACCTTCTTACATCCCGTAACCTTCTTAACCAGTTCTTGTACTTCGGGGAAGTAGATCTCACGCAGCAGACGCTCATTGTTCCAGCTACTACGGTCGTATGGAGCTGCATGCAGGGCGGAGTGGTGTCGGCGAGCGGTGAATCCATGGACTGAGAGCTTGTATGGGGACTCGTCTCCCAGATCTAAAGAGGGCTTCATGTCGGTGAGGGGTAATCTAACGACGTCACCAAACTCGGACAGAGGTGGAAGTAGATACGCTTCTTTTGTTGGAGCTGGCTTGACCCCCCGGGTCAGGTAGCGGAACTTTCCCCAATGTGGCGAAGGGGTCGTAGTATCCATTGCAGCAGACGATGATGATACGCAAAAAGAAATATTGTGAACCTGGTGTGATCAAAAGTCAATGAATACGGACGGTATACATGGACTGTCGACACTTTAAGTTTGCGTCACAGTCGATCTGGCTGCCTAAGTTGTGGTTCAGTCGTAGTTCTCCGATACCTCAGATCTCCGGACCACCGTGACAGGCCATGTTGAGACAAGGGCAAAGGAACCCTGGTCCCTCGTATGACCAGCGGCAATCACTCACCCCGAAAGTGACACCGGCCAACAGAACGGCCGACTGCTACTAATTTTCATTACGTGGACACAACCCTTTCCCTTTCCCATCTTACCCGAAAGAGACTGATACAACTTCTCTGTGTCTGTTACCCCTCGCCCCCACCATTGCAGGGGGGTTCTGCAGGATTTGACTAGACAATTAGTACATACATGTAAGACAAATTCGAGACCGTCGACCTCGCGCGACGGAAGCATATTGGTGCAGAAATAGGTTTCGCAGGATGCGCGGAGGGCTTCGTCGACCTGCAGAGTCCCATCGACCCACAGAGCGGAATTGCCGAATGGTTCGAGGCCGGTAAATGCCCGTGCAGGTAAGGGGTTACAGCCGACGACGTTCCGTCTTACATGCAGGGACCGAACGGTAGTATCAAAGTACGGTCACTCTGTATTTACCTATCTGTACACATATAAATTACAGTGGTGTTATGTAGTATCATTTCCGGTAGGACCGGAGAAGCATAGTACTATTTGCAACTCGATTACATGCCCCCACTTGACACATTCTCTCAAATTACTGTATATCACCGTATATCTAGTATGCAAATTAACTGATACAGATACAGTAAGTAAATCAACCTCCAGAATCCTTCGGCGCGGCGGAAATTACGGTGGGCCAAGTACTCCGTCCGATTTCCCGTCACTTCAGGTTCCTACGACCAACAGCCAATTCTAAGCTTAGGAACCCATTGGCCCAAGTTTACCGTCGATCGACAGGCCAAGCCATGAGCAATAGCTTGGCTGACACAATCTCACTCAGACTTCTCGAAGTATGGAATATATTTTGTTGAGAAGCTAGGATCACCATCCTAGCGTATATGTTGAGGTAGGCCCTAGTGAATTCGTCTCGTCCCGAGCTGACGAGTAGAGTATGTTCCCCGGAACAATGTCGGCGTCCGTGGTCGAGTTGAGTGTTTGGATACCCAGTATCGAAATACAGTCGGGTATTGGGGGGCCTGAAGGAATGAATGGAATCGGTGTATCTGCATTCTCTTTCGTCCTGGTGTTGTTACCTAGCCTTGGCTTCGCCTTTGTTAATAAGATCCAAGAGGAATATTGCTCCAGGTCTTCCGTAGCTAAACCCCCTCACTGTCTAGTTAGGATTATCTGCGTGTTCTCATTCTCCAGGAAACTGTAATGGGCATCTATGACCTTGCTGGAACTTGGAACGTGAGTAAATTGGGCTGAGGCATGAACAGGGCGGTGGATAGTGGTTGAGAAAGGGAGATGTCAACAAGCCAGAACCGTACATGCTGTCACATTCGTCTATGTCTATGGGATTAGTATCCACCCTACACAGATTTCGAACACATTTGTATATACTGAATGACACTGTTTTATTATTTGTTCTATTTTCCGGTCTATTACTACCAGGGGCTGTTAGTGTGTTCGGTGCACTCTGCACTTGTCTGCTTCGCAGCCAGATATCTTGCCTGCCCCCTTTGCTCTATAATCACCATCTAGCGACCCGACTAGCCAACAGTTTACACATATCACAAGAAGAATGAAATCGTACTATACACAGCTCACCCTCGTAACTAAACAATCGGCGCATAGAAGCTGAACATCCCATTAGGGTCGTACTTCTTCTTCAAGCTTTGCAACCGGCTCTGTCTCCACTCCTCGCTACCGTACCACTCCTCGGGGCCCTCGGTGCCATAGGCATAGTTGACATACGCGAGGACATGCTCGCGGCCAGACCCTTCGTGCAGAATCTGGCGGATCTGGTTGCCCACCTGGGCGGCCTTCTCGTCCAGCTCGGCGTCCCCGGGCATGTAGGCGATCAAGGGCCCGACGAGGATGTTCTGGTCACGGTAGGGGACCGCGGTGCTATCAGCGGCGATGGACTTCACGCCTTGCGTGGAGTATCCATCGAACGTCACCAGGGATCCGTTGAAGATGGACGACCCACGCACGGCCTCGGCGAACACCTCGTAGGCTTGCTTCTGCGCGGTCGCGTTGTACGTCTCCAGGTAGCTGGGGAACCGCGGGTTCATGGCGCCGTTCTTCTCGCATGGTCCGGAGGTCGTGGTGACGCCGACCCATTCGGCGAGGTCGGTGTAGCTGCCGCTATGGGGCTCAATGGAGATAGGGTCCATGGAGTGGAAAGGGGCGGTATAGGCGGTGTCAACGGCCTGGACGCCTTCTTGGATGATGATTACTTGGATGACGGGCTAGTGGTATATCATTAGTTGCTGAGATAGAAGGTATTATCAAGAGGGGAAGGGTAGACTCACGTTGGTCGCATCCGCGGCGGGATCGTTAACCCAGTACGACCAGTTAATGACGTCTGTGGGCTGGCTGCCGTCCTTCAGGAGATGCGTGTTCACAGCTTCGTAGATCTCCTCGACCTTGTCGCCGCTGAAGGTAATGATCTCAATGGCCCAGTCCCTGTACTCGACGTCGTAGATCTTGGAGGTCACAGAGGTGACGATGCCGAAGTTGTGGCCCGCACCCTTTATGGCCCACCAGAGCTCGGAGCTGGAGTCCAGAGTGACAAGCGTGCCGTTGGCAAGCACAATGTTCATCGACTCGAACTGGTCTGCAATAAGCCCGTGGCGGCCCTGCAGCCAGCCGTGGCCACCACCCAAGGCGGGTCCGAGGTAGCTGACACATTCGCATGCGCCAGTAACTAGGTAGATGAATTAGTTTTCTTTGAGTTGTGTCGTCTTGATGCCCTCCTATCGACTTACCCGTCTGCTTGCCAGCATCCCAGAGCGTGTCGGTCACCAACTTGGACTTGGTTCCACCAGCAATAGTCACGGTCTTGCCATCCTCGGCGATATCGACACCGCTGAGCTGGTCCAAGTAGATCTCGATACCGCGGTCCATCTTTCCCAGTGTGGTGATGGCTCCGTGGGCGGCATTGTAGGCCAAGAACGGTAATTGCTTCTTGTTGGCGAATTGCACCTATACAGTGACATCAGTGGACTGTGGGTGGAATCAAGATGCATGGGCCATGCGTGGGGAGAACATGACGTGTGACGAAGGAAAGATGTGAAACAGAAGGAGAAAAAGATAGATAGATCAAGAAGGCATAGGAGGCAAAGCTTACCGTCTCGACGACATCATTCTCAGTGCCGGGAACGACGACGATGTTCACGGTGGGTTTCTCCAAATTGGACCACCGAGTGGAAGCCTGCTCGAACTCATCCGAGCCAGGATAGTAAACTTTAGCGGAGACGGAAAGCTTCTCGCTGAGATCCTTGTAGTCGGCATCGCGCGACCAAAGGTTCCGAGTGATGGGCAGGCTCTGACAGGCCGAGGTGACAGCCCATGCGGCCACGGCAGTGGCCACTTGCATACGCATGTTGACTCAAAAGGGGATAGTTTATATCACGGTGGGCTAAGATGCAGCAAGATAAATACAAAGACCCAAGCACAACTTGCCGCTTTTTCAACACCGGCAACAGAAATGCGAGAGAAGAAACTTCTCAGCCATGGTGATGGAAGCACTCTAAATAAGTGATTCTGCTGGTCTGAGTCCCTATCTGACATAAGAGAGTTGTTCAAACGAAGGAGTGAAGGATTCGAAGTATTTCCTGAGTAAAATACCGATATTACAATAATAAGATTCCCCGGATACTGGCCGATATCCTAATCTCCGACATTCCGTTCGCGTCTCAGACTAAGACAGCCCTAATGCAAACTAGCATTCCTTTGCCATGGTGCCTGGGTCGGCAATCGCATGGAGATACCCAATGAAGACTGAGGTAGTTTTCAGGACAGCACCGCGCCACAGGCGCAGTGGGCTTATGAGAGCTGGTAGACTCTTCGCGATCCGACCGGCTGGATACATGCGCTTATACTTCTATTACGTACACATACAGAGTAGATGGGCCAGTGGGAATTGATACAGACAAATTATAACCATTGTATTCTTGTTATTCGATCGTCAATGTGAACGTGGCATTTGACATTATGGCATAGATACTACGTGGTGTGCCCGTCAAGCATTTCGTCCATCTTCAGAGTAACATAGCTGTAAGCACTAGTCACCACCCTATTTTAGAACAAAAGTATACCAGCAAATTTAGCCGAGGTCAAATACCATTTGCCATGAATAAACCCCTGTTCAGTCGACACGCTCTTCAGAGAAACAAGAAAAGCCACGTGGTGATCGACTCATAATCCCAGCAACTCCAAGTATTCGCCAACGGCATATACCACGCTGGCGGTATCCGTCATGGATCTGAACTCTGTACATATGCTTTTTAAATACTCGCATCTAATGAGAAATAATGCACGTGTTGATTTTTTTTTTTTTTTCTTAGGCCGACGAAGGCTAGCGGGAAGAGGTGGCTTTTGCTAAGACGGTTACTAAGTATGTTGCTAGGAAGTAGCGACTTACAGTTCCGCCGGAGAGGATACCCGCAAGTAGGTTTTTCAGAGCATCCAGAAGGGGATTTGACAGCTCGGTGGAAGGGTGGGGGAGGGCAACCCGGACTCTCGTTGGTATTGATGGGGCGTCGTGAAGGAGGTTCTGCAGATTAGCGCTTAAACGGACGGATGAAATTACCGAGACCCACCGACAATAACACACGGTGAATGGTTTCGGCCGGCTCCATGGGCGTGCCGCCCCGCGCCGCTGGCCCGGCCCTGACGATTCTGGCCATCCGGTATTGTCTGCAATCTCTGGCAGTGGCAGATCGATCTGGCCCACAGTAAGCCCTAGAACACTGGGCAGTGGCAGGACTGAGGGCCAACACTAGTACGCGAGGAAGTTTATCTTGAAGTTGACCAAGTTTATATGATTTCCATAGCTAGTGTATAATATACTTTTTTTTTGGCCCCCAAAACTATCTGTTGAATATGCAGACCATCGCTAGCTGAATAAGTAACATATTAAATGAGGCTGTGCGGATAATTAAGACATTGTGCGCTGCTGCGCAAGCATACAGCAGATGAGAGGCACCTTCTATAAGACAGAGACTCAGTTTTCGCAAGGATATATAACACTCGGCATCTAAACCTGACCATTAGACTCTTCTGTGTTCATATATCGTACTAGAATATATATCTAAGTAGATCCTCATTGTAAAAGAGACAATGGAACCTCAAAATAGCGGAAATTTCTGAGCTATGCCCTGCTTATTTTCAGTGGCCAATTGGTTAACTCCTAGTACTAGATATCTTGGCACGGATGAACGAGACCGGGCGATGGCCAGCCTCGCTTAATTATCATGGTTACCAACTACCAAAGTACTCCGATTGGTAGATGTAAGTGAAGACTTGGTAGTACTGCATACTAGTACATATGTTCTATAAAATTGTAATTAAAGGTTAAGGTACTGTATGTATGTATGTATGTATGTACATACATAGGCATCACATTGAATGTTCCTGGTATAGTTTATTTACAGTACAATACACAAAAATACAAAATACAAAATACTGCAAAACATGGTCCGTAAGTATAGCATCAATCTATTTATTTAGATTTTATACCATTATAGTATAGTATATTTCAGTCAAAAAATATTATCGAGGACTGAATCGAGGTTCTAGGCAATAGAGACTTTTTACCGACACCTTTACGTTTTACAATAAGCCACTCACTAATCTGGTAGTATCTCGGGTAGACGAGAAACCCGCTTGCATACGTGTTATCCAGGGAATAAGACTGTTGCATCGTTTGGGGAAGAGAGGTTTCCATCTATCAACACTATCCCACATTACTAGTGTGGCAAATTCAGACCAGGTTCCTCCTCATAGGTGCTGCCAGCTAGTTTCAGCGTATAGCAATGACCTGGCCAGTTTCTCCTTTGGGAAACTAGTCATCATTCACAGCCTTTGATGCTAGTGTATTATGATAGAAGGTACACTGGGTGCATCTCCATGCGGCTTGTTCTGGACTTACCATTGGCGAATATGAGGGGCGGATCCTATGATATTATTCGCCCTCGGGTGTAGAGAAGTCAGAACAATTGTGCAGGGTGAGTTGTCCAAAGTTGAATAAAAGTTCGAATAATTGTTTCCCGTCGGTAACGAAGTCCTTGATGAATTGAGAGTTAGATCAGTTGTTAAGTGACTCTTAGAGAAATGGTGGTCTTTAGTATAGATACTCGAATGAGAAATACTGATATCTATACCTATATATGGAGGTTGAAAATCTGTGTCCGAGTTGAGTATCGTGTTGGGGCCTAGGGCTTTAGTATATTCAATAATAAGAGTTCAGCCGTAGTGCGCTCTTCAGGCCCATGCTTCATAGTTTCAGGGTAAGTACTGGGACAGGATGAGCCGTCTCCGCTGAAAGTCATATTTTACCAATTTTGATATATCTCGAGATAGATCCACTGCGTTTCAGAGGTTAGTTCCGCTCGCTGATACGATCTAGCACTACTAGTGCAACCAGAACAAGGCATAACCTAGGAGCAAGTGCGTACTGCTTTGCTTCATATGGTGAAGTACCCCAAAATAATCTCACGTTCTCTTGGTAAATTAGGCTGTTGGTACGGAAGCCTCATCGTTCTGCCGCCTTGTCACCGAGGACGCCTTTAAACAAATGGCTAAAAACAGATGCGACTCTTTATACTGAACCATAGGTGTATATATGGCGTGTTTTGAGACGGCTTTATTGGGGCATAATAACTAAGGCTCCCTAGAATCCACTGGTAAAATCTACACCAGCGACACAGCATCGCCGATACGTAGAGTGATAGGGTTCGGCGAGACCACAAATCAGACTGGCTAGTTCAAAATCGAAGATGAAGATGTCGTAGGCCCAGTCGGTGGGGAAGTCTCCATAAAAGTCTTCCAGCAGTTGAAAAATAAGCTTGCTATTCCTGAACTAATGTACAGTAGTTCCGGTCAGTTAATCTATTCTATGCTATGGTGTACTCCGATATATAGAATGATGGTGTTTGCCGCCTACTGTTCAAGCATAGAGTTTAAAGAAGAAAGAAAGTGGTCCCGGAGAGAAAACTCTATGTACTCCGTAAAGAAGCCACACATCTAATGTCATTATCTACGCCACAATAGATGACACAGATTCCGTCTCCTCAATGACAACAGGGAAATATCACTAACCCAAGTACTTCAAATCAAAGATAACCCTACGCGGAAAAGCTCAAGAGCCGGCGACGACCACGAATTGCCTTTGCAAAAGATACAAAATTGACCCTAAAGACACCGTGCGGCCTATGCCCAGCTATACGTGCCATTCTTCGTTCCCCCCCAACGTATAGAGCTACCAAGATTACAATGTACTGATTCTCGTGTGAACAGAGAATCTTGAAGGTAGAGAGAAGTTATTGAGTTCAGGCCAGTGTACCGGCTTTAAGTGAGTGTTTGTACTCGGCAGTTCTGCATAAACCCAAAGAACAGCTGATGGAGAACTGTAGGGGACGCAGTGAACATGATTATTTAGCGAACAAGGTATGCTAGAAGGAATAGTCGCTTTAGTGCTTCCTCCTATAGGATGTACGGCCGAGGATTACAATAGAATAAAGAGCCAAACATGAAACCCCCAGTCCGACAAGCGTACCCTATGAAAGAAGGGGGCTTATATGTGCTTATATTACTCACAGGAATACTAAAGTCGATTCCTAGCACTCCTACTTCTAGCAATAAGTGACAAACCGTCACACTGTTGTTATCCTGATTGCCTACTCCTTTTCTTGTCGCTTGGTACTATGTTGTCCTCCACAAGCTGTAAGAATTGCACGCCTTTGTTACTATCATAAGCCATGGTTGGTAGTGAGTGTGTGCATACATTCCGAAGTTTGCCAACTCGCCTCCCCCTCCGTAAGCGAACTGTAACATCTCTGTTACCCCTACAGTCCGCTGACCGATTGTCGCTAAATATTCGTTCTACGTTCAAGATTTACAATAGGGTTATTGCTACGGCTTATTTTCGTTGGTTCTTCATTTCCGGCAATCAAATCTTGCAGCTAGGTGCGTAGTAACAGGCGGTCTAAGGTCTTGCAGACAATAACTGACGATAGCCTAGGTTTACCTCCCCATTCTACTGAGTCTTATAAGGGTGCCTCAGTTCCTAGGAAATCATCTGCGAAGGGAGAATCTGAGAACTCAGCGAGACATACTATTAGCTAACATGCCCACAGCCATCTGGGAACATGGAGTCTATCGTGTAAACTCAGCGCTACCTGCTTTACTGTCTGGTAGCACATACAAAGACGCTGGAACTTCTAGCCAAGCGTCATCGGTGGTGCAAGGGGGTACGATTCGAATTGCATTAACAACCTACTCGAATGTCATAGACGATGGAAATCAATGACCGGTACGTATCTCTATAGTTCATTTTGTCAACTAGCTGTATCTATTTGTCAAAATAACTATATAGGCTAGGAAAGATTCATGAGAATGAGCTATGCGATCCCAGACGGCCTACACAATACTTCGTTTTTTCTGTCATGGGATATATATGCTTTCTTCTCTTCTTTCTTTTTTTTCTTCCTCTTTCTCTTCCTTGAATCTTTTATACACACTATTAGACTATAAAAAGTCTTCTAGGCCGACTGATAGCATATTTTGGCGATTATCCTCGAGGAATCATTGAAAATTAACTATTAGGAAGTGAGCTGGGTTTTATCCACGCAATACGGATTAGCCAGTAAAGAAAGAAAGGTTAGAGGGAGGATTCTAGATCCCCATAATGCGGTGTTGGCGAACGACAATATCATCACTTTCCAATTAGCCTTCACATAAAATCGAAGGTGTCAAGCAAATGACGCAAAAACATCTGCTGGAAATTATGGCCTCTGCATACTTCTCCAAACCAGAGACTTAGCTGCAGATATTCTATTTTAAGTATACATTATCCATACATACTCTTACTTTATAGTACAAAATGTTGTTTCTTTTCTCAATAAAGCCCAAACGGATACGGCTAACACCGACCAAGCCGGAAGCCTGTCTATATACAACACCTCAAGATGCTGTATTCTTTTATTTCTAACAGAATCTCTATCCCCCAGCAGCATAATCTTCAGGCGGTCGACTAACTGATCAATAGGCTTCTAAGAAGTTCCTATCAGGGTCCTTGCTGTACGCTAACCATTCTGAACGATTGACAAATGTTAGATGCATGGATAAGCTTGGATTGTACTAACGCAAGAGACTTAACGGGTCTTCCAGAATATAAGCTCCAGGCTCAGCATGAGAGCAGACTTACAGACTATTCGCTGCGGTGGCCAAATAACATGGCCCATCATTTCCACCACAGTTAACCCCAACTAGCTATGCCTGGCGCATATGATATCGTCACGAAGACAAGAAAAGAAGGATTTAGATTGTATAAGCCACTAAGCTCCTAGTATAGATCTTACTCGCCATATCTTTGACCAAGTCCGACTCAACCATGGTGACACGCGTCCTTGGGAAGACTGATAGCTTGCTATTAACAACTAGACTGACATTGAAGAGATCAGATTGTAAAAAAGAGAGATTCTTTCTGACTCGAGCATAATGATGCCATAGCGACTTTGTATTCCCAGATTCGTAGCCGGTAGATAAACGCAGATACAACAGAAATAATAGTTCGACAATGTACATTTACCAGTTGACAGAGGAGTATCTGCTTGGTAACCTCAAAATTATCTAGTGAAATTTCTCTGAGGCCATATTAAAACATACAATAACACAGATTACCTAAGTTTGATTTTCGAGAGCAAATCCCTCGGTATCAAAGAAACCTCAGCAACAGTCCCAGAATAGAGGATACGTTGTCACCAGTTATCCCCCGAGAGAGTAATAACTGGAAAGGATCTCTCGAAACTGTATAATATGAAGACTCGTGCGCTACCTGATACTCTGTTGTCTAGTCCTCAAGACATTACTAATGGTATGAAAACTGTTATTGAGAGTGCACTAACTGCAATAATAACGCAGCTGGCTGGATGATCATCAATAGCCATTGCAGAGATTGGAGCTCTCACCACAGCAGTGCCGCAACTACAAGATTTATATCTAGGTCCTGACAACGTTACCCAGCCATTGGCTGCTAGCTCCCAGGCCAACACCGTATGCACGCAGGTGTGTTGCTAAGATCTAGAGCGGGATTCAGTCAGAGGGTGTCTCAGATAGTATCTTGGTTTTGCGTATAATTGGACCAGTCTTACCTCACTCAAGTAGACCCATGAAGCTGAGGCGCTGTATCCAATGACATTCAAAATCCATTGGTACTGAGGTGCATCCGATCTGGGTCTAATGAAACAGAGTGCCATCATCTTCAGATTATTATATCTCCAGGCTTTCCGGGGTTCGTGACAGGCGGAAATATTAATATGTGGTCAATATATTCAAGACGGTGCTAGGCCTCGCCAAGACGGGGGTTGGATTGGTAGACAGGACCTATAGCACTAAAATATACTTATATTTATGAGCTGAAATCCATGGTGTCCGCTTGGCTGGTCCGCTGACTCTAAGATTGCAGGAGTGTGGGGATGAGACCAAGCGATGTCTCAGAAGATGTACGGATCAAATTAATCTATATGGATCTTAGAAACTGCGAGTTTGCGGTGTCGCACTGCGGGGTATGGACATATAAACCTCTGCCATCCCCCCCCCCCCCCAAATAGAGCTGGAAACTAGCAATTCGAACAATCGTCAGTATATATCTTGTCTCTGGTCGCTTCATAATCCTTCTATCTCCTTTTCCCACCATGAAGTTTACTGTCATCACGCTTACCCTGGTCGCTCTTGTCGCAGGTGCCAGTGCTGCATCCTGTCCATCCCTGTTCCCCCACGACACCGTTTGGGGCGAGTGGAACCTCTGCTGTGACTACATCGGACCAAATGATGTCAGTATCTTCCTCTGTGATGTTTATACCGGACAAAATGATTTGAGGGGTCTATTATATGCTAAATTTTGCTCGCAGGTTGCCAACCATTGCTGTGACCAAAATGGTTACAACACTGGGAGTGGCGCGCCTGGATGCTAAATACCTTAAATTTGATTCCTCACTGGATGACTAGAGAGTATCTAGTGTCACAGCCCCACCGCCCCGGTTTTGTTATTCAGGTAGCAGCGGGCTGATTTTGTGTAATCTGGGAAGAACTTCTGCATAGGCACCTTCGGAGGACTGGGACCTAGTCAAAATGAAGTTCAGCAGACAACAGAGGCCTCTTCTGGAACAAGTACCCATCAATAACTGAACAATTGTGTAGGATTTGTTTAACTAGCTTTCATGCTGCAGTACCTTCTTGTATATGCTCTGTGCTGCGTTGCAATCCAGGCTCCGTAGACATGAATATAGGACTTTTACAAAGGGGAAGGATTATCGTCAGGTTTACAAATGAACTGAGGCGTCTACTACAGGGGAATTCACCGGTTGGACTTCATGGCTCTATCATATTGTGAATCAATTATTGGTCACTTCTAGTATGAAGTCTGCAGCCAAATCCATGTTGCTTGTGGTAGGCAAGCCAAGGCCATAGTATCCAACCATCCAGGACGGTAGTAAGAGGTAGATTATTTGTAAATAGTGCCATTAACAGGCGCTCAAAAGACGGAATTATTGGTCCACAATGGTTTAACTTATCATGCATAGTACATAAACTTCAAAGATTTATAGTTTAACTTGCTTACTGCTCCAGTGGTTGAAAAAGCTACGGAATGATGCTCTATCTCTCGGTTTTCAAGTAATATAATGATCTGGTATAAGCCGGCCAATCCAGTTTGGCGCGATTTATTGTATTATTCTGTCTGTTGTACACAGAACATGTTATAAACTTTTAATATATAATGAGTTTCTCATACCTTTCTATTTGGTAGAGGACTTTTCTCGTCGATGTCAAGGCTACTGTCCTTCAAACAAGAGAAGTCTCCCATCATCGTTATTGCAATGGAAGCTCTAGGCCCTCATTGAATCCACTATCCATAATTGCATATAGAATTCATTATTTAGAGCTCAGCCTATTCCGTAAAGGGGAAATAAAAAGTGCAAATGCTCAGTTTCGTTGCCGCCATCTCCCTAAAAGTGAGGCGTGATTCCTTCCATGCTACTCCTTGACATAGTGGAGTTCTGCACATACGGGATTGGCAATTGACATCTCTCTGGAATATTGCCAGATATCCATACTCATCGGAGCCACTACAAGGCTTAACTCTAGCTACGTTGCTAAATGGTCAATACACCTAAGGTCCTTGTTAGAGCTGCCGTGAACCCCCAATTTTCGACAATGTATACTCTTATAATTCCAGTATAGTCTATATCTTAACACAGATCCCATCCTTTTGCTACCTTTCTACTAAGAACTGTCAGCATTCTCGGAGATACACAACACAACAAGCGCTTGGACCGAACATATTCCCTAGAATATCTCGTAAAGCCCATCCAACCTATATGACTCACAAGGCTGAACAATAAAATAGGCATACCATGACTCAAACTAAAGGAAAAAGGATGCTGAACCCTGACGATCCTTCGATCCTTCAGAATATCAAATCAAATGAGGGGCTCAAACCCTCGGAGTTTGCGGGGCCTTAAACTGAACCCGGTATCTGAGCCCGATGCTTCGCACGCGAGATAAAGATAGGCTTACAATGTTGGAACAGGGGCATGATTCTACTATGTGGTTGGTGCATAGTATCATGCTAGATAAGCCAATGTTGTTCTTCGTCTGTATAGTTTGGGGAATGCGGAATTAGTACCGTTTTCGGGGTTATGGATCGCTGGTGGGAGTATATTTATGTCCGAGCTTGTTGTTTAGGTTTGGATGATGACGATCGTTCCCTTGGGATGAAAGTATAAATACTACGGTTGTTCTGGAGTATCTGTGGCGTTGTTCATGTTTAGATGTGAGAGTTTCCCATCTTTGGTTCATCCGAGTTAAGTTATCAGTAGCTTTTGTCATCATTAATAATGTCGCAAAACCAGCCTACAACTCGTCAGGTAAGGTTGATCCGATGCGTCTCTACCCTTAGAAATCAGTGCTAACATGCTCCATGAATAGCGCAATGACGAAGCGGAACTCGACCTTCTGGACTTCATCTACGCCCAGCCGAACCGGGACGAGATCCAGGGAAACCCCCAGAAGGTATTGGATCTGATTGACGAATTTGCGAAATCGCGCCATCTCATCCATGTGGGGCCCGAGAAGGGGAAGGTCGTAGCAGACCTTATTGCGGTGCACAAGCCCCAGATTATGATCGAACTCGGAGGTTACGTGGGCTACTCGGCCATCCTGTTCGGCGATGCCGTGCGTCGGGCCGGTGGCAAAAAGTACTACAGTTTGGAGGTCAACCCCGAATATGCCGCCATCTCGACCCTGCTGCTTGATCTGGCGGGTCTCCGGGATTTCGTCCAGATCCTGGTGGGTCGTAGCGACCAGTCCCTGGATAAGTTGTACACCAGCGGCGAAGTGCCACAGGTGGAGATCATGTTCATTGATCACTACAAGCCCGCATATACCACGGATCTGAAACTATGCGAGCAGCTTGGCATGATCGTTCCTGATGTGTCGGTTCTGGTGGCTGATAACGTGCTCTATCCGGGCAATCCACCGTACCTGGAGTATGTCCGGGGCACGGTGGAGCAGAAGCGAAAGGCGGCCGAGAAGGGACCAATCCAGATGTATAACACGGAGGGTATACCTGCTTCGAATGTGCGGGCCTTTCTTGGCTCGGACTCGACGCCCCTGTTTGACATCCTCGGGGATCCGAATTTGGTGTATGAGAGCACGCTGAGTCAGCCGGAGGGACATCGGGTAAGTGATGGACCTTCCAGAAATATAGCAAGAATGACGCTTTCTAACTGTGATAGGATGCCCTTGAGATTACTCGGTGTGTAGGTGTAGAGAAAGCGTGATCGGGAAAAGCATTTCCGGCGGAAGAGCATTTATCGGTCGGCTCGGAAGAATGACAGACGGTCGGCTTTTGCCAGATTGGTAGAATTTTGCCCCGCCATATCCGCCGGACCCAAAGGTTCCTATCGCGAGGACCTTCCCCCGCACTAGCTGTGTTTCTACTTCTTCACTAATATGACTTCATGGTAATTTCTTAAGTGTATATAAAGCTCCGCAATGCCCCGCCGGTCTCTCTCTGTCAAGTTCATTCTCTCAAAGTCCTATTATTGTGACAACCCTGTGATTGCCCTCGATAGAAATATAAATCAAGATGGCTTCCAAGACTTTTAACGTTGGTGTGGTCGGATATGGCTTCAGCGCCAAAACATTCCACATTCCTTTTGTTTCCGATGTCCCCCATTTGAAATTGTACGCTGTTGTCCAGCGTACACCAAAGCCCGACGACGATGCCGAGAAGGATCACCCCGGCATCAAGTCCTATCGGACTACCGAAGACATGGTCAAGGATGACGGAGTCGATGTCGTCATTATCACTACCGCACCAGAGTCGCATTATCAGTTGACGAAATTGGCCTTGGAGCATGGAAAGCATGGTGAGTGTCTTAATAGCGATCTAACGTATTAATTCCTTTCGTGCGCGCTAACAAAGCTACTACAGTTGTCTGCGAGAAGCCCTTCACCCCCACCACTCAGGAAGCCGAGGAGCTTGTCGCCCTTGCTGAGAAACAGAACAAGTTGTTGGCTGTGTACCAAAGTATGTGCCATTGCCCATCGCCAAGCGCCCTCGTTGGAGCACCAGGAAGTTGCAGAATTGTAACTAACCATGATATCTGTGCAGACCGTCGCTTTGATGCCGACTTCGTGACCGCCTCCAAGCTCATAAAGAGCGGTGTCCTTGGCCGAGTCGCTGAATTCGAGACTCACTTCGATCGTCATCGTCCCGAAGAGCCCGCTCCCGAGGTTTCAAAGTGGAAGAACAAGGTCGTTCCCGGCGGTAGTGCGATTTACGATCTCGGAAGTCATCTGTTAGATCAGGCCGTGCAACTGTTCGGACTGCCAAACCGTGTCACTGGATTCATTGGCTCTCAGCGGGCGGTAAACACGTCCGGCTATGAGGATACTTTCACCGTCCTGTTCCACTATAATAACGGTCCTCTGGTGACGGCCAAGGCCGCTGTCGTCAGTCCGGAAGAGGAGCAGCTAAGGTTCTGGGTCCGCGGAGAGAAGGGCAGCTTTAAGAAGGTAAGGATTTGGTTTCGGTGACATTGGAGCTAGAGTCAACAAGCTGACATGCTATTCCAAAACAGTTCCATCTCGATATCCAAGAGGAGCAACTCAAGAGCGGAATCATGCCCGGTGACAGCGTATACGGCAGGGAACCCAGTGAAAGATATGGTATGCTTCTCTCTCTGAAAAACAGACAAAGGCTCTTTCGGTAGCACATATATTAACGTTATTCTCCCAGGTACCCTGACCACTATCCAGAACGGCAAGCCCGTCAGAGAAGTTGCGCCGACCGTGGAGCCCCCCACCTACTCTGAATACTACAGAAAATTTGCCCGCGCTCTTGCCGGAGAGGGCGACCTTCCCGCCAGCGGAGCGGAGGCCCGTGATGTTATCCGGTTGATTGAGTTGGCGCAGGAGAGTTCACGACTGGGCAAGACCCTTGATGTCTAAATTTTGTATATGTAAAGATGATTTATTGACGACGATGATATGCCAATTTCTTTTCCGCACTCTTTTTGTGACTCACTGCTCTATATGATGCTGTCTCCTGTTCGTACCTACCTAGAGGTATTAATAACAACATGCCTTTTTAGGCAAAACAACCCCTAACCGAATTTGATGAAAATATCTTTCCGAGGTGTTTGTTAGTACGAGTTATGTGGACAACCGATAGATCTCATTGGCAAACTGAGCCGAGTCGCGCACATCTGCAAAGCCCGTTATGACTGGAGTCCACGCAAAGTCGGTATTCTGCCATTGACGTCCTTCCTTCTTGATGTTCTCGATTTTGGTTTTATCATAGACTGCACGGTGGTCAGTAATGGCGTAGCTGACAAGCTCGGCTTATTCTCTGCAAGACTGAGCGAAAGGAAGAAGAGCAATAAAACGGTCAACAGTCATGGATGAGTGATGATTGAACCCGTGACATGAAACTAACCTGAAGTGGCCGAGGTAATCCACGAATCGGGGAGTATGCCCATCATGTAGGGCACGCCGTAAATTACGTTACGAAACTGTGGGGTCGACGAAAATCCTCAGGTCCCCATACCGCTAAACCCAAGACGGCAATCTGTTACTTAATTGAAATGCACTCAATGGCAGACCCAGGCAGGTGAGCACCGTCATCGCCATCCCTTTCAGGCGACACAATGTCTCTTCCGTCAGTTCCAGACGGCCATTCTCTCGACTTTCCGCGGAGATACGGTACAGACGGTTCACCGTCTGTCAGTCCCTTGGCTTTTAAGGTCATTCCTCGGGGACTGAACGTACTGAAGTATCCCATGGTCCCAACCTTGAGTGGCGCTTTCATGAACGCGCTGCGGGTTAAATCTCCTATTCTTTTTCAAACGACCAAGGGTTGGTGAGTGTCCACCTCTCGTTTACTGTCTGCGAGCAGCCGATGATCCAAGTAAGAGGACAATGTATTAGTCAAGGTCCTCATCTTCTGTCGATGGCCGGTAATTTCTCGGCTCAGCCTAGACCCCTTCTTTCCCTGTTCAGCAGTTCCTGTTTCCTGTATTTCTTTCATGCTTTTTATATATCCTTAGTGCTGGGGAATCTTTTCTGCTTTGTACCTAGCGTTGTATTGACATTTTCTTCTACCTCCAACAAGTGGCCACTACCTCTAACTTCACCAGATACATAAACCCGGAGGATGTGTTTGTGACCTAACACGCAGCAACTCATTTCGCGCGTAGAACAGACCCCAGTCAACCTCAATGTTAGGGAACGTGGACTTTTCCCGCTGGCATGTGGATATCGACAGATACCTAAATCCGTTGATTCCACGTCCGCCATGGCGCTGGCTACCTCGTCCCATCTCTCATTTCCTGGGGTATAGAGGGGACAAACCTCCAAGGAACCTGGGTAACCTTGTGATTGCCTTTTGGTCCCTGATCGGCGTCTTCTGCGGTGTATTAGTCGTCGCCGAAGTATCCTTGCATGTCCCCTCGTTCCAGCACCATCATGCGCCAATTATTGTGGCTAGTTTTGTATGTACCTAACCTACCACACATAGACCCCTGCACTGATCAACAAACTAATGTTCGCACAGGGTGCCGCAGCTGTGCTGGAGTTTAGCGCCATTGAGTCACCATTTGCGCAACCGCGCAACGCCGTCCTGAGCCAGGTCATGGCAAGCGCTATCGGCATCGGCATCGGCAGGCTCTTCGCCTTAAACCCTCATGCCAATGCACTGCCCCAGGTCGGGGGAGCCCTGGCCTGTGCAATCACCACCGCTGTGATGGTCCTGACGAAGACCGTTCACCCGCCCGCTGGCGCAACGGCTCTCCTCGCTGTCACCGAAGGGTATGAAATCGGCTGGTTTCTGGTCCTGATCATGTTTCTTGGGTGTATCATGATGCAAGCGGTGGCACTGGTGATCAATAACATCCACCGACGGTTTCCGGTATATTGGTGGACTCCTGATCCTCTCCGACGTCCCAAAGTTGTTGTTGAGGACACTGAAAGTGGCCGGGAACGTAAGCAAGAGAGCTTGGCCCCGACTACTTCAGACGATGGCACTGAAGCTACCGTTCCAGCACAGATTGTGATTGAGGAAGGGAAGGTGACAGTACCGGATAATGTTTGGATTACGACAGAGGAAATGGAGTTTTTGGAAAAAATCAGTCAGCGCATACGTTAATATACACCGGCTTGTTACCCAATACAGACGGTTGGGCCCTATACACACTCTATAAAGCGACCTATGTACATACTTTCCATCTAATTGCTCAACCCTTTACGCAGATAGAAATAAAGCGCCCTACACATTTATAATATTACATAACATGTGGCTTGGCAACGGATATGTATGATGCCTACATGGAACTAATTGATGTCCCAGCCCTCGAATTATATGCTGGGCGCAGCCTTATCCTTCCCATTACCCCTCTTCTTGACAAAGTAGAAGGCTGAACTTGAGTACAGTACCGCATTCCGTTCTTCGTTTCCCGCTGCTAAACTTTTGCTTTCCCTGTGAAAGAAAACCGATGGCCCCATCTTGGTCAAATAAAAAATCTAGAAACCCTCTTGTCAACACACCACAACTAGTATCACAATGTCAGATCCTGATCAGTATACTGCTGGCTTGATATGTACCCAGGTGACGGAATATGTAGCTGCTCGAGCCTTTCTTGACAGAAAACATAGCCGGACGGAGAGGCTTTCGCCAAATGACAATAATCTTTATACCCTGGGAGAAATTGGAAGCCACCAGGTCGTTATAGCTGTTCTTCCGGATGGCGAATACGGGGTATCAACCGCGGCGTGTGTTGCTCGGGATATGCTACACAGCTTTCTAAACATCCGATTCGGCCTGATAGGTGGGATTGGCAGGGCATACCAACGAGACAGGACATCCGTCTCGGTGATGTTGTAGTAAGCTCGTGTCGTGGTGGACATGCTGGCTTGATCCAATATGACTTCGGCAAGGAATTACAAGGCCAGGACTTCCTTCAGACAGGGCGGCTAAACCAGCCGCCTCTCATCCTGCGCACTGCAGTAGCCGGACTCCAGGCGCAGTATGAGGAGGAGGGACATCAGATAGAGGACAATATCCGCATCGTTATTGAACACAATACAAGGCTGAGGCGTAAATACGCACGGCCTCCTCCCGAGAGCGATAGATTGTATAAAAGCCATTTCCACCCCACTGATAACCCAGATATCGGTGCCAGGCTGTGTGATGGGTCGAATTTGATTGTTCGACAGGGGCGGACGGAGGAGGAGGAGGATAATCCCGCTATCCGCTATGGCCTGATCGCATCTGGAAACAGAGCCATCAAAGATGCGCTATTCCGTGACAGGCTGGCAGCAGAGCAGGATGTCTTATGCTTTAAAATGGAAGCCGCTGGGCTGATAAACCATTTCCCTGGTTTGGTAATTTGTGGAATTTGTGACTATGCTGACTCTCATACAAGCACAGAATGGCAAGGATATGCTGCTATGATGGCAGCAGCATATACGAAAGATCTCCTATACCAAATTGTTCCTCAAAGGGTGAAGTCTGAGCGGAGAGCTATCTAGTTTATTCTTAGAGAATCTACGATGCTAATAGAGACCCAAAACCAGCTTCACAGTGTATCTCAAGATATTCACAATACCCAGACTATTGTTAGCACCACAGTTTGCAATAAGTAGAATCGCAAACGATATCAATCCGGTAACTTTACAGAGAATAGTAGTTATAGATCGATCAGTTGCAGAATTCCCACCGCTAGGCATATGCGGGAACCCCTCTTGATGCATAAAGTTATCGCCAGAATACAATCCTGCGGAATCTCACATGGCTGTATGCAGTGGCTGAATGTCCCATGGAGACTCATCTGCCACTACATGAGTAAGGGTGATGTGCTATTACCCTACTTGCGAACCAGTCTGGACGGGTGCCTTGGACGTAAGGCTGTAAATCACGTGCCGTTGGTGCCCAAAGAAGACTAGACTGCGCCACAACCCGTGCGGTGACGTTGGAAAGCCAATCAGAGGGGCGGCTGGGCGGGACCCACTGAACGAATTTTTGAAGGCAAGAAAATCACGTTTCCTTATTGAAGTGTGCTCAAATCTCTGTTTTCTTTCCTTTTCCCTCTCATCCATCTTGTTGGGGCGTTATCATCTTCGGTTATCGCCACTAGACCGTTTCCTTGTTGAGTTCCTGGTCTATATATTATATCCTCCCCTTTCTCTTGTGTTCCTTCTGTCTCGGACCAATTTTTTGGGGTAGTTACTACGTATCGATTACTATTCGGCGTGCTCTCTATCGATAAGGGCTTCCAAGAAAACTTCACCCCACCCACTCAGAGAAAAAAGGCGTTTGGTTGACCCCCTTTGACCCCGCTATTATTTTGATCCACTCACTGGAAGTTCTTTTTTCTCTTTTCTTTCTCGCCTTACCGACAGGCTTTTGATCTTTCCTCCTTCCCGCCTCTTGACGCTTTCCTCCACTCCCCCCCTCCCCCCTCCTACCAACACATACACCCGACAAAATGGTGTCTGCTTCCAAAGCCGCTCGTTTGGCAAAGCGTGCCGCCGATGGCGACACCAAGAAGAAGCTCGGCAAGGGAAAGAAGGACGGTGCTGAGTCCCCCCAGGTCGACAGTGACGTCCCAACCGATGATCAGCCCGCCACCACGACCGAGAAGATGAAGGAGGTTGAGAAGCTTACAGCACAGATGGACAAGCATGGCCTTTCGGATCGTGTCACGACCGGTGTGCTCTCTTCCATGGAAGCCTCTCGCGACGTCAAGGTCACCTCCGCTTCCCTGGTGTTCCACGGCAAGGTCCTTATCACCGACTCCACTCTCGAACTGAACTTCGGTCGTCGTTACGGTCTTCTCGGTGAGAACGGCTGTGGCAAGTCCACTTTGCTGAAGGCTATCGCCCAGCGTGAATACCCTATTCCCGAGCATATCGATATCTACCTCCTGAACGAAGGTGCTCCTCCTAGTGAACTTGGTGCCCTCGAGTGGGTCGTCACTGAGGCTCAGAACCAGCTTGACCGCATGGAGAAGCAGGCCGAAGATATTTTGGAAGAGCAAGGTCCCGACAGCCCTATCCTCGAGGATCTGTATGATGTAAGTTATCTTTTCGCCTACGAGTCGTCGGGATGACACTAACTGGCATCCAGCGTATGGACAAAATGGATCCCTCCACTTTCCACACTCGTGCTTCCTTGATCTTGACTGGTCTTGGATTCAACAAGGTCACCATCCACAAGAAGACTAAGGATATGTCTGGTGGTTGGCGTATGCGTGTGGCTCTTGCCAAGGCTCTGTTCGTCAAGCCTTCCCTTCTTCTGCTGGACGACCCTACTGCTCACTTGGATCTCGAGGCCTGTGTGTGGTTGGAAGAATACCTGAAGAAGTGGGAGCGCACCCTCGTCCTGGTCTCCCACTCCATGGACTTCCTGAACGGTGTCTGTACCACCATGATTGATATGCGCATGAAGCAGCTCTTGTACTACGGTGGTAACTACGATTCTTACCACAAGACCCGTAGCGAACAGGAGACGAACCAGATGAAGGCATACAACAAGCAGCAGGAAGAAATTGCCCACATCAAGAAGTTCATCGCTTCCGCCGGTACATACGCCAACTTGGTTAGACAGGCCAAGTCCCGCCAGAAGATCCTCGACAAGATGGAGGCCGATGGTTTCATCCAACCCGTTATTCCCGACAGAATCTTCAGCTTCCGCTTCGCCGAAGTTGAGAAGCTTCCCCCTCCCGTCCTGTCCTTCGATGATGTCAGCTTCTCCTACTCCGGCAGCTGGGACGATACTCTGTATGAGCACCTTGACTTCGGTGTTGATATGGACTCCAGAACTGCTCTGGTCGGCCCCAACGGTGTCGGCAAGTCTACTTTGCTGCGCATCATGACCGGAAAGCTGCAACCCATTGGTGGTCGTGTCAGCCGTCACACTCACTTGAAGTTGGGCATGTACAGTCAGCACTCTGCCGAGCAGCTCGACCTGACCAAGTCCTCCCTGGACTTTGTCCGCGACAAGTTCCCCGATAAGAGTCAGGACTACCAGTACTGGCGCCAACAGCTCGGCCGTTATGGTCTGAGCGGTGAGGCCCAGACTGCTCTGATGGGCACTCTGTCTGAGGGTCAGAAGAGTCGTATCGTGTTCGCTCTGTTGGCCATCGAATCCCCTAACATGATCCTTCTCGACGAACCTACCAACGGTCTCGATATCCCCACCATTGACAGTTTGGCTGATGCCATCAACGCCTACAGCGGTGGTGTCGTCGTCGTCTCCCACGATTTCCGTCTCCTCGACAAGATCGCCAAGGACATCATGGTCTGTGAGAACAAGACCGTCACCCGGTGGGATGGTACTATCGGCCAGTACAAGAACCACCTGCGCAAGAAGATGATTGACGCCGGTGCTGTCTAAGACAAGGCACGAAAAAAATGAAGGAAAACGAACGCTTCTTGTTATGATTGGAATGTCAGAGACGACAATGAAAACTCAAAAGCTGCAGGGGAGTTGAACTTAAAAAGTTTCTTACAGGAGAAATGATCCATCCTGAGTGATACAGTGACATGGGCGGGGGACGGTTTTCTTTCTTACATACATATCTGGAGATATCTGCTCTTGCTTGTTTGGGTTGCTTTATTTTTATTAGATGGTCTGTCTGTGTTTCATACCTCACCCCCTGCTAGACCCCTCACGTTTCAGGGCTCAATTTTATATTCTTATCTTTTTCTACGCTTCTATGGTTTCCCCGTTTGTTATAGACATCATGTAGGACTCTTTTGATGGTCCTTGGACCCTTTGGCCTGCACTCATGGTAGGGCTTTGCTTAACAACGATAGCATGATACCATGGAGTAGCAGTTTAGCTAAAGAATATTCTAATTATACAAGAGCCCCAAAAGACCACGACTTATCTTCCTGTAATCTACCGCTGTGGCGTAACCTGCTACTGAAGCTGTTATATCTCCTTCGTCCGTTGCGTCACTAATTCCCCTCCAAATATATCCTTTGGCCGTTCCCCGTCCAATTTCCGCTTCTTTGCCAGACGCTCCATTTCGCTCTCAGAGGTCGCCGGATCCCCAGCCGCTGCTACTGCTGCAGCCGCCGCCGCAGGTATACGCTTCTGGCCCGCCACGCCAGCCTTCTCCGGGTTCTGGCAGTGGGAGAGTTTCTTCCGGATGCGTCGTAGGTTTTTCTTCTGGTCCGGATCTGAGGCGAGGGGCTTATACGCCTGGAGGAGGTTAGAGCAATTGGTCAAGGTACGGAGGAGCTTTGTCCGGAGCTCGTAGAGTGGGGATCCTTGTTGCTGTTGTTGGGGGCCGCCCAGCTTAGTCTCGAGGTAGAATTCCGCCAGCGGCTTGTCCGCGATCATGAGCGCAGCGAGCCAGATCTGGGACGGCGTGTAGAGGAAGTAAGCGTCTGTCATTTGGGCGGCGGATTTGAGGGTCTCGCGGGTGTTGTGGTGCGCGCGGGCGAGTCGGTCTGTGGTGGAGGATGAGGGTGTTGTTGGCGATGGGGGCAGGGAATGGAGTCTGCGTTTGAGGTCGTCTGGGGTCTGGGTTGGGAAGTGGGGGGCCGGTTGGCCCATGCCTTGCGATATGGCTTGGAGTTCCATGATGCCGCCTTCGAGGCCGCGGAAGGGGTGGCGGACGTCGAAGGTGAAGCGGAGGCTTTGCATGACCAGGAATTCGGGCTGGACTATGTCTTCCGGTGTTGTGCCGCCGGGGATTACTTCTGCGAATTGTCGGAGGGAGAGGTAGTAGTTGTCTGTTTTTGTGGCCAGGAAGAGCGCGCAGAGCATGATGGATTTCGGGTGGTAGGTCATTGGGGAGTTGGTTAGGTAGAAGCGTCGGAGGTATTGGATTGCTGTGGCCTGTGGGAGTTCTGGTGGTTAGTTGGTGGTTGCTTCTTTGGGTGATTTGTGTATATAGACGGTAGAGTAGGGACGGTGTGACGTACCCGGACTATTGTTGGGAGTGGGGGTTTGTACATCTCTCCCAACTCTATGATCTGTTCGCAGAAGTATCGCACCAGCTGGTGCTCTTCTTCGGGTGTTAGGCACTCGATCTCTGTATCATCGCCGCCGGCTTTGCTGTCTGCGTCGCTTCCATTCTGGTTTGCTGCTGGTGTCCCGGCTGCGGATGAGGTGGCTGATCGTTGCGCTCCTCGCGATTTCCGGAGCGCAGACCGTACGCGCTCACTGGCGTTTGCGTTTGTCGTTGCGCGTAGGGATTGTAAGGATGTCTCGGTGTAGGACCAAAGTCGGAACTGCGATGAGGAGCGGTAGAAATCGTCTTCGATCATGGTGGGCGAAGGAATGTGCGCTCAGGCAAGCTTCTTCTGTGTATTATATGGCGGGTGGATTTATCGATACTCAAACTGGAAAGGTCGCAATTTATTATAAGTTCACTCGAGTTGTGGATTTGTGGCTAGTCATGGACCCATACTTGGAGAAAAGTGAGTTGTTAGAGTTAAGCATTAAAGATCTCAAGGCGGAGAGGAGCTAAAAAGGTCCGCCACGTGCTTATCGATAGCACGGAAATTGTATAAATTGATTTCTATTTGGACTATCTACAGCTACAGCTATTATAATCCGGACTGGAAATAGTTCTTTATTGAATCGATATAAGAAAGTGACGTGTTGCTAAAAAATATTCAGAACAGAGGTTGGAGAGTCGGTTAAATATATTTCGGTATATTGGTCATCATTAAATGAGGTCGATCTCAAAACAAGCTAGTTAACTGGTGATGGGTAATAATCTGGGCTGAAAAACAAGCAAAGAAAGTAAGATAAATCTCGCTAGGCAATCATGCTTCACCAGCTCCATCCAGCATGCATAGTCATAACAGATGGTCAGCCGTAGGCATTCAGCGTCGCACCACTTACGGCTCACCCAGAAGCCGTGCGGTAATGTCACCCATGTAAGCCTCCTCCAGTTCGTAGTCTTCTCCGTTCATCCGATCAACACCGTAGTACTTGAAGGCAGCCACCACACGGTCCACATCGAATCCCATGCTGCAGAAGCGGTCGATCAAGTCCTTATTGTACCCATCGTATCTAGAGAAGGACGTTAGAACGAAAATGCGCCGAGCAAAGGGGAGATAATTGAGAGACATACTTAGCTAAGTCTTCCTTTTCCTCTTCTTCCTTTAATTTGAGCTCTTGCTGTCGCAGCGACTCATTAGTGGCGCCACCACTGCCCTCTCCCGCAGTCCTGCTAGGAGCACCAGCATACAGGGTAGCCCAGGTTTGTGCCACTCTCTCAAATTCCTTTGGTTTCCGTAGCAGCATATTGGCAACCTCAGCGTCTTGGGGGTCCTTAGGCTCGGGTGTGCTAAGCAGAGATTGTAGTGACAACAGAGCGGACTTGATGGTGAGAACGGGGGACCACGCGGACGACAGAGTATCAAGGCAGATAGCACCCTATACACGCGGTTAGAGACGTGACCCACTATCTCTTAGCTGCATCTATAAGAACCTACCGTTTGGCTACTGATGTTCGGATGCCAGACCTTGGTTTGGAATTTCATTACTGGCGGCCGAAATGGATAGTCCGTTGGTATTTTTATATCCACAGCGTAGGTGCCACCCTCATATGGGGTGCCTGGGGGCCCCGGAAATGTACCCCGTAGATGTGTGAGATCTTCATCCCCGCCTACTGGTTCGGCTGTGATCCCAGACTGCGTATCAGCGTGGATATCGGCTATTTCCTTTGCGATACGCCGGGATCGGTTGGAGGCCATGATTCCGGATTTAGGGTCCAAGTTGTGTGAGGGAAAGAAATGGAATATAAAATAAACAGTTGTGAAATTTTTACGGGTGTGTGGTTAGGCGTCAAAAGGTGGGCTCGCAGCCCAGGAACACTGCGCAAAACCGAGCTACAGATCCGCCTCGTTAGCTACGATCACATATGGGCAGTTGAGCATATAATGCAAGAGCGGGATGCCAGAAGGAAGGTTAAAGGGTAGATGTGGTGCCTGTGACTCAAAGGTAGGAAGAGAGCCTTACCGGACAGAGAGTAGCTTGTATCGTGAGACGAGGGGGATGCGCCGCGGGGAATGAGGGCTCGTCTGTTGCGGATATACTACTAGTTCAAGTGGGACGAGATCGACAGGTGAGACAAGCTCTGAGGAAGTCAAAGACACTTTGCAAGGTTCATTGAAGATTGAGATATGGGTATCTATTCAGTCCAAGTAATGCGTAGTACGTAATTGCAGAAATGCCCGAAAGTCCAAAATGGTTTCGAGTCAATCTGACGCAGCCGCTATTGACCGTGATTTGTTCGATAGGCGCCTGATTCGCGTGGCATCCAAACGACATGATAGCTCGGGGTCACGTGCGAGGGTCACGGCGGTGGCCAAGCCCGACGGATGGCGACAACGACAACAGCTTCGAAGCTCGCCGAAAGCTCGTCATCATTCTACATTACCCTCCCATCTTCCAACCATTTCCCAGAGTATTACAGTCGCTTTCATCATAATATTCTGTCTCGGCTAGTTAGACTGTAAACAACGTCTTGTTGATTCTGCGGCACACACTTGGACTATGGTTGGCTCCCAACACTCACTGTCGTCACAGTCTCACCTAGTCATGTTACGGTCTCTCTAACATGTTCTTTACAACAGGGTAACCAGCAGTCCAACATCGGCGGAGGCCCTGGGGGCGATGGAAGGGATGATAAGGATAAAAAGGTAAATTCGATTGCTTCGTTACGACAGCTCTATCCGCTTACAAAGCGTCCCTTCAAAGAAGGATAAGCCCAGATACGAACCACCTCCCCCTCCCACGACTCGTCTTGGACGTAAGAAGCGCAAGGCTGCCGGACCAAGCACAGCTTCCAAGCTCCCCGACATCTTCCCAACCTCACGATGCAAATTACGATACTTGCGAATGCAACGAGTCCACGACCACTTGTTGCTAGAAGAAGAATACGTCGAGAACATGGAACGCTTACGCAAGACCAAGGCCCAAGCAGCACAGGATTCCGTCAGCAGAAGCGAGTTCGATATCATGGACCGGAATGCAGACGAGAGGGGTCGCGTCGATGATATGAGAGGCACTCCCATGGGAGTCGGCAACTTGGAAGAGTTGATCGACGACGACCATGCCATTGTTTCCAGCGCTACCGGGCCAGAGTACTATGTTTCCATCATGTCCTTCGTTGATAAGGACTTATTGGAGCCTGGTGCCAGCATTCTGCTACACCACAAGTCTGTCTCCGTTGTGGGTGTGCTCACCGAGGAGTCCGACCCATTGGTATCGGTGATGAAACTTGACAAGGCACCAACGGAGTCTTATGCGGATATCGGTGGTCTGGAGACTCAGATTCAAGAGGTTCGAGAATCCGTCGAACTTCCGCTGCTCCACCCTGAGCTGTATGAAGAGATGGGTATCAAGCCCCCCAAGGGTGTCATTCTCTACGGTGCCCCGGGAACCGGAAAAACGCTGCTTGCCAAGGCGGTTGCGAATCAAACAAGTGCCACTTTCCTCCGGATTGTCGGTAGTGAACTTATCCAGAAATACCTCGGTGACGGACCTCGTTTGGTGCGACAGATTTTCCAGGTTGCTGCGGAACACGCTCCTTCCATTGTCTTCATTGATGAAATTGATGCCATCGGTACGAAGCGTTACGACTCTACATCGGGTGGTGAACGAGAAATTCAGCGTACCATGCTTGAGCTTCTTAACCAGCTGGACGGTTTCGATGACCGTGGAGATGTCAAGGTTATCATGGCCACTAACAAGATTGAAACACTTGACCCTGCTTTGATTCGTCCTGGTCGTATTGATCGAAAGATTCTCTTCGAGAACCCAGACCGTACGTGCTACCTTCTAAACAACAGATGATCTGTTTGCTAACAGCCTCCAGAAAATACCAAGAAAAAGATCTTCACCCTGCATACATCCAAGATGTCACTCGGCGATGACGTCGATCTTGACGAGTTTATCAACCAAAAAGACGATCTTTCAGGTGCGGACATCCGGGCAATCTGTACCGAAGCCGGCTTGATGGCTTTGAGAGAACGCCGAATGAGAGTGCAAATGGAGGATTTCCGCTCCGCTAGGGAGCGTATCATGAAGACGAAGCAAGACGGAGGTCCTGTGGAAGGCTTATACCTGTAGTGGATCTGTTGGTGGTGTACCTAGTTTAGTTTCAATGACACAAACGCATTATATGATGTAGAGATTCTACAGTCATATATTCGCATATCTTATATATAAAGTACGACTCCACTTCATAGCAACATTACAGAACATAACAAACGAAGGCTGTGTCAATGACGGCACCGAGAGCTTAGCTTGCAAACAACACAAACATTGCAATTGATGCAAACTGGATATCGCCGCCGTAAAGTCATTGATTCTTTGCGAAATCCGAGTAACTTCATGCAATACATCTCATAATGGACGGATTCGACGAAGAAGCTTTCAAGAAGTTCTTCCCAGGAAGCTTCGGGAAACAGGAAAAAAAGACCGATGTCAACACTCAGATAGACCGCACCAAGCGGACAAATGTGTCTGCCAAGGCTGCCGCCGATGATGACCAGGCGGGCTTGATTAGCGACGAGCAAGCTAACGTTCAGACTGGAGCTGAAGATCGAAAAGACAAGAGTGAAAGCGACAGCGATAATGATTCTGATGATTCTGACTCTGACGATGACGATGACAATGAGTTCCCTGTCTCGCATGAGCTCGTCCTTAAAACTCATGAGCGCGCCGTGACAACTCTCACAGTGGACCCATCAGGCTCGCGTTTAATCACAGGGTCAACAGACTGTACAATTAAACTACATGATTTCGCTTCGATGACCCCTTCGACGGTGCGCGCCTTCAAGTCCGTTGATCCTACCGCGAAAAAACAGTCGGCTGCGCAGGAGGCGCATTCCGTGCATTATGCTGCGTTCAATCCCCTGTCGCCAAGCTATGTCATGGTCGTTTCTGCTACACCCCAACCGAGAATCCTTGATCGCGACGGCGAGACAGTTACTGAATTCGTGAAAGGAGACATGTACTTGAGAGATCTTCATAATACCAAGGGGCATATATCGGAGGTTACCAGCGCTGCATGGTCTCCCACTGACGAGAACCTGTGTGCTACTGCCGGATCGGATAGTACGGTACGTATATGGGACGCCAATATCGGACGATCACAGAAAGAAGTCATAATGCATAAGTCAAGAGCGGCTGGATCCGCTGGTCGGAGCAAGATGACTGCTGTTGCATGGGGCTCCCCAAAGCAAGGTGGACCTAATGTGCTTATTGCTGCTGCCCTTGACGGAAGTTTAATGATGTGGAGTGGCAATGGACCATTTACTCGGCCTAGTGGTGAGATTCGGGATGCCCATACGCGTGATACATGGACCAGCGGGCTGGATATCAGCTCTGACGGAAGACTGGTTGTCACCAAGGGCGGAGACGACACCATCAAGCTCTGGGATACTAGGAAGTTCAAGCAACCGATCACAACCGTGGCACACCCGTCAAGCTCCTCCCGATACCCGACTTCGAATATTGTATTCTCACCCACGTCCGCGAATGTCCTCACGGGCTCGGAAACCGGCCATTTACACATTTTGAACCCCGCTACCTTAAGGCCGGAATTGGTCACATCGGTCACGCCGGGATCGGCTTTGATTACAGTTCAATGGCATGAGAAACTCAATCAGATCCTCACGGGCTCTGCCAATGCTGAGACACATGTACTTTACAACCCCGACATGTCGTCCAAGGGTGCCGCTTTGGTTATGTCCAAAGCACCCAAACGCCGGCACATCGATGATGACCCGAACCTTACCATGGATCTTTCGCAAGGTATCTCGGGTGACAACGTTGTCGTTGGATCGAACGGTGTGCCCCATTATAGCTCAGCAACCTGGTCTTCCCGACACCCAACTGTTGGGCTCACGGCCTCGGGACGGCCCAGGGATCCACGGAGACCCCATCTACCAGCAACGACTCCCTTCGCCAAGTCACAGCCGGATGAGAAGCATATTCGAGAGAATATTCCTCTCAGTTCAATGCGCGATGAGGATCCCCGAGAAGCGTTGCTGAAGTACGCCGAGAAGGCCGAGAAGGACCCAGTTTTCACCAAGGCATGGAAGGAGACTCAGCCGAAGACGATATATCGGGAGATTAGTGACGATGAAGGCGAGCAAGAACCGGATAAGAAAAGAGCTCGGCGATGATTGTTTTGTACAGTATATGTGGAAATGCCTCTGATAATATAAACCTTGTCACCTCGTTTAGTGATAGCGATTTTGATGATACCTGTATAATTAAACTTGACCGCTGCCTGGGCGCACAGATGCATATAAAGTACTCAGATGACTGACTAGTATGTGCACTAGTATCTCAACTGGCCGATGACGTTCGGGGTAAATCCATGCCGGAATGGTCATTAGTCAGGGTTGAGCCAATCACTCCGCTAGTTCTTTCAATAGTGCTGTTCTTCCTTCTTCTACTAGTTTGGAAAATACATTAGCTTGGAATTTCCAATCCCCCCCCCAACTTCTTTCCGATTTTCCTTTCACGATGCTGCGCTTGGGCTTATGCTCACCATCTTTAACTAGCGGTATTACACGTACGACCGATCGGGTCTTAGTTTACCACGCCCAGTGAACTAATCTGACTCCTGACGTTGCCGCCGGTGTCTTTCGGCTACCTTCCGCCAACTGACTCCACATCGCAAATCGTGCCTGACACAAACAGCCGTTCGATTTCACGCAAGGTGGATATTCATAGAGTTGGTTATTCTTTCTCCTTGAATTCGGTGAAAGGCGCAGCGTGGTAGTTCACGTTCCCTGGTAAAAGGGTGGTGTCTCACTTCGGAGATTTAGTAGTGTCGGAAGTACGGCAATGTGGTTCTCCTTAACCAAAGCATGAACACTCGTCCAGGGTCGAAGCGGAACTGAACCCTGAAGAATTCTACCCGCTGAAGTATCGGAGGCGACCTGCACCGTTGTCTGTTTCTCTCCTTTAAACACAGTGGGTGGTGGATAGTCAATAACCTGGGGCTCAAACTTTATAACGATTCCCCTCGACGGTGACAGCGGACCTGTCGGAACGCCCTCCTCCCCCTCCCAATACACTACCCCTTCATTCCCCTTACGTTTAGTCTTCGAAAATCCCGAATGGATCGCCTCCACGAGGTGCCTCTAGCAGCGGGTCTGTTCACGACCTTCGTTTCTTCCGCCGTTCCCACGTCGACCTTCTCGCCGTCATATGTTTCCCTTTCTTCCCAGCCATCTCCCACGTTAGCTTCAGATCCCGGATATGATGACGGTGGAGGTGGGGGAGGAATGCATGAATGGTCTTCTCTCATCGGCATCGTGACTGCGCTAATTGGCAACGTCCTGATTTCCTTGGCCCTAAACATTCAGCGCTACGCGCACATCAGGATCGAGCGAGAATGGGAGCATCAAAAACTGCAAAAGGAGGCCGAATGGAAACGCGCAAATCCGGGCCGGGGCCCAGCAGACCATTATGGTTCGGTTGCGGGGCATGAATACAGCGACTACGAAACACGGGGTAGAAACCAGCCCCGCAGCTTTGGTCGTTATAGGGACGAGTCCCCAGAGGTGAGGTTTGCCCATCATGATCAGCCCCATATTGATCTTGGGCCCGAGGACGATGACGACATGGACACGGATGCGCATCAGAATGAAATGAACGAATCGTTTATGTCGGATCGAACTGTGCGACCGGAGGATCTGCGCCGGAAGTCATACCTTCGCTCCCCGTACTGGTGGGTCGGAATCGTGTTGATGTGCGTCGGCGAGATTGGGAACTTCATGGCATATGGTTTTGCTCCAGCGTCGATTGTTTCCCCATTGGGCGTCGTAGCCTTGATATCAAATTGCGTCATTGCCCCGATTATGCTGAAGGAGAAATTCCGTGGGCGCGACTTCTGGGGCGTGGTCGTGGCGGTCACCGGAGCAGTGGTGGTCGTTCTCAGCGCCAGTTCCTCCGAGGAGAAGATCGGACCGCATGATATCTGGGTGATGATTACCCGCTGGGAGTTTGAAACGTATGTAGGCATCTCCGCCGTATTGATCATTGGGCTCTTATGGGCCAGTGGAAAGTACGGGTCCCGGACAGTCTTGATTGACGTTGGGCTTGTGGCACTTTTTGGTATGTTAACGTAACAAGCTTCCATCCGTTTGTACTTGTTTGGACGACTGCTTATTCTCGTGTCTAGGTGGATATACTGCTCTATCAACAAAGGGCGTTTCGTCATTATTGTCTTTCACCCTATGGCATGCGATAACATTCCCCATCACGTACCTCCTGGTTTTTGTCCTGGTTTCTAGTGCAATATTACAGATTCGCTACATCAACCGTGCTCTCCAGCGTTTTGATTCCACCCAGGTGATCCCAACCCAGTTTGTGCTTTTCACACTTTCTGTGATCATCGGAAGCGCCGTGTTGTATCGGGATTTCGAGAGTTACACCCTCGATCGCGCTGGAAAGTTCGTGGGCGGCTGTCTCCTCACCTTTCTAGGCGTCTATTTCATCACCAGTGGCAGGGTCCGCAGCGACAACGAGTCTTCATATTCCGCCGATGACGAAGAGGAAGCTATTGGACTGCTGGCGGGAGAGAGGTATCGTGACAGCGTCGACATGTCACCTGCGCGCCATATAAGAGTGCAGAAACCTTCACGGAGGCCTTTGGAAACCCGGAGAGAGCACCTGCGGTCCCCATCTCGGTCGCTCCTCAGTCACGGGGTTGAGGGTGCTGGCGAGGGCCAGCGTACGCCCCGGGGCGTTCCGTCTGCTGCTGCATCTTCTCCTGTCGGTTCCTTGACTGCCGATTCTCTCACCGAGCAGTCCCCGGAGCCTTCTCCCCCCATGCACCCTAACTCTCTCTTAAACAATCCTTGGGCTGATGTTCATGAGTCGGCCATTGAAACCCCCAAGTCTGAACCCCAAATCCCCCAAATTGACCGTCCGGCCACTCCTGAACAGTCGAGGCCGACAACATCTGGCTCGCCGGTTCTTCTTCGTTTCCCACCTGCGCCTGGCATCGAAGACAGTAGCCTCAAAGTTCCAGCCCCTTCGGGAACGGAAACCGCACCGCCAGGGTCCCGAAACAACACTGTTCCACAGACGCCACCGGCACGCCGACTACGGAATTCGATATCGTCACGCTTCTCGCCGGGCCCGCTGCTTCCGACTATTTCTGCCGGGTTCAGTGCAGTGGTAGCAGAATCCCTGCGCCGTGGTGAAACGAGTCCGGTAAAAGATCGCAAGTTCGTGCGGAGGCATCGGGGCAAGCAACTCAGTACCACCGTTGTAGATGGCTTCCTTCGCAGCCGTGACGGTGAAAGCGCCAATGTCGAAGAGGGCCTGGACCCCCGTGCTGCGCTGCCGGCTGCGAGGTTTAACTCTACCGGCGATATTGCCACTGCTCCTGTTACTGCCGGGCAATCAACCACTACCTTGGATACAGAGAATGCTCTACAAAGCCTGCAGCCCGATAGCTCTACTTCTGTATCTCGGATTCGAAGCCTAAGTGATTCTTGGAGTGGAGGTCTAGCATGGCTGGGTGGCACTTTGCGCAAAGTGCATGGCCACGGCAACGAGCATGAGCAGATTGCCGAGTCACAGAATAACGAGGAGGAAATAGGCGCAAATACGCAGGCGTAAAAACACTCTCTTCTGGGTGGCTGGCTCACTGGCATTGTTCGTACATATTGCATCTGCGTTGCGAGGCTTCTTGGGTAGGCTTGAGTCTACCAGCCAATAATTTGTTGGCGTTTTGTCGGTTATAGTATTTAATACAAGCGTTAGAGTCCATACTTATTAGCAGTATAATATCATAGCATGATGCATACTATAGGTATCTACTAGTCGAACATTACTCGTACCGCTCCCACATATGCAAAAGCGCCCAAGACACCTCTATATATCTATTAAAATGCCATTTATCAAAACAACGCCTACGCCGCCCAAGCACTTCTCAACGCCGCCACTATCGCACTAGTAGGCCACGCATACTCAAACTCCAAGTCCACCAAAAACCTCACCAACGCCTCCCTCTCCCCAGGATCATCAAAATACTCCCCACAAATCGAGATCCCAACCGCACTCGTCACCAACGCCGGGGGTCCCGCCCGATTCCCCAACCCCAACCCAATAACCCTCCTCGTAATAGCCCTCAACTCCGCCTCCAGGCCCCGGTTCAGCGCCCCAGCCCCGGCCCCCAGCCGCTGCATCCCGGGATTCGACACAGCGAGCAGAATCCGGCCCAGCTCCATATGCTGCTCAGCCACCACCTGGCTATCATTCATGAGCCAGATAGTCGGGAAATAAGACGCCTTCTCCGGCTCAGGGGCAGCATAGTAGACCGGTTTGTAGGAGAGGGGCTTGTGGGTGTTCCAGTGTGTCTCGAAGGCTTTCAGGGAGTTCCATTTCGCGAGACGCGATGCCTGCGTCGGGTACTTGGTGTTGGTGTGGCTGTCGAAGGTGAAGTTGAGGAGGTCGGCGCACCAGACGAGGATGCGGTTGGCCCAGATGAAGTCGCAGGTGGTCGGGAAGGCGTCGTAGTCGTTCTGCGGGGAGATGGGCAGCCGCACGGGCCGTTGGTGCAGGAATGCGCTCCAGATCTCTTGTCGCAGCGCGATCAGGCAGGCTGCGTGGCGCAGCGAGATCGCCGGCGACGAGTGGATGTTGGTGTCGTGTGTTGGGCCGTGGATGGTTTGCGCCGCGTAGAACGAGTCGTTGTTTTGCGTGTGTACGATGAACTGCACCGCTTTCAGGTACGCTTCGGTGTCGGTGCCGATTGAGGGGGCTGTGATCTTTGGGTTCAGTTTGTGTGTGTGTGTGTGTGTGTGTGTGTGTGTGTGTGTGTGTGGGACACGATACTATACTACGGGGAAGGGGAGGGGGAGTGTACCGTCTAGTTGCTCGTAGAAGCGCAGGATCGTCGCTGCGGTTAGCACGTCTTCGTTGTAGTCTTCGTTGGGGTCTTTGGAGATCTCGATCAGGTAGGAGATGCAGATGTTGTGGTACCGGATCGCTGAGTCTTCGCTGAGACCTGGCAACGGGATGCCGTCGAAGATGACGGTGCCGTTGCTGTTGTTGCGGCATTTTAGGGCTTGTCGCATGTGGCCGGCGGATGCTGTCAAGAGGGCGTATCGAAGTACTGGGCAGAACATGGCTCGGCCGGGGACTGTCAGGGCGAAATGTCGGTCCCGGTCCGTTGAGTCGAACTGTGGGTGGTTAGCTGTTTTCTCTCGTTTACTGTGGATGATCATGTGTCATTTTGATTGTGATGGAATGGAAAGGAGAGGTACCCAGTGAGCTAGTCTCTCCACAAAGTAGCGTATCAAGCATGCTTCCTGCAGGTCACTGGTGTAGGAGGCGTCCGAGAAGGTTTGGGGAACGCCTTTCAAAGGCCCCAGACGGTAATGGTCTCGCTGTGTCGGGAAAGCATTCAGGGGTTGGTCGGAAGGTTGAGACAAGCAGTCATATGCAGAAGTGTGGGCATAGTAAGACGCTGACTGTGGAGAAGTTTCATTGGAGCCCGCGACTGCATTGAAACTGGAAACGCTATAGTGTCTCGAGTCTCGATGGCTCTGCCCAAGTCCTTCTTCATGGCGGTCATGGCTAGTGTTCACGGAGGTAGATGCTGGAAGTGAATGTGGTTTCTGGCCCTTTCTCCATATCATGGAGCTGGGTGATGGAGAAGTATTAGAGCCGGCGGCATCAGGCTGGCTCTCTTCGGCGTCATCATCTTCGTCGTCGTCGTCGCTTTCCTGACGACCGTCCGGATTCACATGGACGTAGTGGAGTCGACCTTCGTCTAGTCAGAATCGCGAACAGTAGGCCTATGTTTCCCAATGTAAGTGCAACGGGCGGGATGAATTACCTTTCCGAGGCAGGCCAACCCATTTCTGATCCGACGAGAAATGGAACCTGCGCTTCGGTATTGGCTCGTGTCGAAATTTGAAGCTCTTGGCGCTACGGTCACACTTTGAGCTGGCCTGTCTGCAGTTTTTACAGGGGTTGCCTCCGTCGCCTATTGGCAGCAGTCAGTACCATAGGGTGACCTGTTCGCACGAGTACCCTGGCTAAAAGACTCACATCGCAAATGCCGATCTGGATGCTCTGATGTTAGCGGCGTGGAATGCTACCCTTTACGGATGGTAGTACTGACCTTTGCATCTCCTACACGCAGCCGGCCTGTGCTTTCCAGAACTGCTCATTTCCTATATCTGGTTGAGGGCTGGCGATAACCACATGGTCAGGGACATGGTGGTTGAACATGCGTTGCGGGGGCAAAACTGTGGGGAAACTTGGGGTAAAATTTCCCCGCTTGGTTGCCGGCCAAATGCTTTTGGGCAAATCAGAGACTGACAAGGCTGACCTCCCACTTCTGGAAAAGGAAGCATTTCCCCATTGGGGTGGTTAGGGCTTCCCCGTTCAATCGGCTTCGTCTGCATGAGATCAACATCGCGGTTGAGTCTATCTGGTAAATCTTTCTGCATGGGCGAACGGCGAGACCCTCAATAGCCTTTTCGGGAAGCTTGGACCTTACTCTCTGCAGTCTTACTTGTTCAGGATGAGGTCACGGTCGGGAAATGAGATTCATATACCGATATTCTGAAATGGTATATATAGACTGAGGAAGTGAGCGGGACTTGTGCACTAACTCTCAGCTCGCAGGCTCCGAAGAATCGTCTTCAAAATGCCGGGAATCTATGTTTTGGCTGCTGCTGGTGCTCTTGTCCTGGGGGCAGGGTACGTGTTCGTTCTTCCGATCGTATACTACTTCTACGACCCTAAAGGGTTTCGCAAATACCCAAACTTCGCCCCCTTAGCGGGTATCACCGACCTTCCTTACTGCTACCTAAGCTCGTGTGGATATCGTTCCAAAGACCTACACGAAGCGCACAAAAATGCACCAATATTACGCATTGGGCCCAACTCCCTCTCCTTCGGCCGTATCGGTGCGGTCAAGGATATGTACGGCCACAACACACCGTGCGTCAAAGACATCAAATATGCCATGACATGGGGCTCTCATACACACCTCTTCGACGTCATCGACAAAGCGGACCATGCCGAGAAGCGGAAGCGAATGTCTTCCGCTTTCGCCATCAAGAACCTGGAGAGATGGGAGCACAAGGTGGCCAACGTTACCGGCCGTCTTGTCAAGGCGTTGGACGCGCACTGTACACTCCCGTTGCTTCCAGGCCAGACAGAACCCCAAGCGGCAGATCTCACGTTGGACTACAATAAGTGGATCAACCTGTTCACGATCGAGGCGATCAACCTCATCGCCCTTTCGTCCACCCTCGGACTGCTGGAGAAGGGATCCGATGAGGTTACCGCCCAGAGAAAGGATGGGACAACATACCCGGCTCGGTATCGCAAGTCTCAGGATAGCACCGCACACGCGCAGTCACTCTTCGTTTGGGATTATAAGTACTTCCATTGGCTTTCTAGGTTATCAAAGCTGGTTCCCAAGTACCGTCAGATGTGGAAAGATGGGGAGCCGTGGGGCGACGTGATCTACCACCAAGCAGTTACTCGGCTACAGCGGTACCAGAGCGGGGAGAAACTGGATGATTTCTTCTCCTCGCTCATGGACGATAAGGCAGGCCACCCCAATAACCTCGAGTGGGGCGAGATCGTCGCCGAAGTAGGCGCGATCATCAACGCCGGGGCCGACACCACGGCGATTGCCCTAACGCAAGTCTTGGATATGTTGATCAGACATCCGAAGTACCTGCGTAGATTGCGGGAAGAGGTGGACAGCGCCCTGGACGAAGATGAAGTGGTCGCACCATACGATAAGGTGAAGAACCTTCCGTTCCTACGCGCTTGTTTGGACGAAGCATTGCGCCTGATCCCCCCTACATCAGCTGGACTGCCCCGACGGACCCCGCCGGAAGGGGCTCAGATCTTGAACGAATGGATCCCGGGTGACACCAGCGTGTCGATGACGAGTTATTCGGCTCATCGAGATCCTGAAATCTTCCCTGATCCCGAGGAATACAACCCGGACCGATGGATGGACTTGGACAACCGGAGGCGCATGGAGCCGTACTTTGTCCCGTTCTCAACGGGGGCCCGGGGGTGTCTCGGCCGGAATATCACGTATCTTGAGCAGACTGTAGTACTTGCGACACTGGTGCATCGGTACGACTTTGCGCTGCCGGCTAATTGGAAGCTCGGTCGGTTCGAGGCGTTCAACCTGATCATGGGTGAGATGCCGATGAAGATCTGGCGAAGGGAAACGGCATGACTGCATTAGAATAGGTATCTATGGTAGACGATGTTAATGAAATTGAGGATCACGAGTATGGTGCACTTGTCCACTTTCTGTTATTCGAGACCGGATCTAGTGGTTTTAGTGTCTGTTCACGATGGAGAAGTGGATACAGACAAGCATTTCCAGTATAAGTGGACCACGAGTAGTTCATATACTACCCACGGATATTTAACCTAGCACCCTGATTGACAAGCCGTTGAAGCATAACCTCAAACTTCCAGGGATGGTTGACTATCACCATATTCTGAACCCAGAAAGGATTCCTCCAAAGTTGGACCAAACAGGGATCATGCATGCATTTTAGCCGGAAAGCCGTGCGAAAGGAAATCGGCAGCCAAGACTCCCCAACGCTCGCCTTCATTAAATTGCGGAGACAAGCATCCTCAGGCCATTCGTGGATCATTCCTTAATTTATCTTCCGTGCGCTTTAGCCGGACTGATAGTTGCTGGCGGCATGCATCGTGATTATCCGAAAGCCTGTTGCCCGTCTCCCAATCTCCCATTCTTCATCCTTTATTTGTTCAACGCGACCCATTTGATCCACTCAAGATGCCGGTGATACCTTGCTCGATTCCCCCGGAGAATCATCGGCGCCTGACATCATGAGAGCTATACGACGCATGGATTCGACCCGGAGCCACTTAATTAAAGCTGGCCTATGTGGAGAGCTCGCCTTGGCCTGCTGTTCGGACTGTGTGGGGTTTAATACTTTTTCTCCATGAGCTCATTTCATTTCTCCGGCGGGCTAACCCATGCTGAGAAAATGGCCTGGAATTTAAAGTCGTCGCGTTTCCCCTCGTCGGGCCTGCGTGGAGACGGACACAATTACGCAAGGGAGCTCGTCTTCGTCGAGAAAAATGGTTTCCGGTGTCTTTACGAAGGGGCTTCTGCTCCTGGGCCTGTTGTCCGGCCTGTCGCTTGGTCAAGATGAGAAACCTCGCTACAAGGACCCCAGTGCTCCGGTGGAGGAGCGCGTCAGCGACTTACTGGGTCGCATGACGCTTGAGGAGAAGATGTCTCAATTGATTCAGGGTGCGATTGGCACTGTCCATCTTTTACCAACGGCTGTATGGTGGACGTACTAATTGATTATTGCAGGCGATATCACCAACTGGATGAATGAGACCACTGGAGAATTCAACCTCACGGGTTTGGAATGGAGTACGAAAATGAGAGGTGGAATGTTCTACGGTAGGCAATTGACCTCGCCATATTATTATCGCAGTAGCTAACGAACAATGGTTCTCAGTTGGATATCCCGTGCCGTGGGATTTCATCGCAGATAATGTCAAGAGAGCTCAGGACTATATTCTCCAGAACACCACGCTGGGAATTCCGGCCATTGTTCAAACCGAGTGTATGTTCTTGTCATGTTGGATTCGCTGAAACCTGCGCTGACAGCCTTGGATCCCGTAGCTCTCCACGGATTCTTAATCGGCAATGCAACGATTTACAACTCCCCCATCGGATTCGCATGCTCGTTCAACCCGGAGGTGAGCCCCTCCCCGACTCAGACCCCCAGACCAGCGAAGCTAACGAATACAATTCCAGCTGATCGAAAAGATGGCGCGCCTCATCAGTCAGGAGGCCACAGCCCTTGGAGTTAACCACCTGATGGGACCGGTGGTTGATCTTGCCCGTGAACTGCGATTCGGAAGAGTAGGCCTTTGCACTACATTCCCGTAATAGCACAGAGCTAACCGCTGTTTACAGGTGGAAGAGACATACGGCGAAGACCCGTATCTCGCAGGCGAAATTGGATATCACTATACCAAGGGAATCCAAAGTCACAATGTCTCCGCCAACGTCAAGCACTTCGTGGGATTCTCCCAGCCCGAACAGGGCCTGAACACTGCACCCGTCCACGGCGGAGAGAGATATCTGCGCACTACGTATGTACTCTGTTCTAATCGGCTAAAGTTCCACCAAGCAGTGGGCTAACCAATTCGATATAGTTGGTTGCCATCGTTCAAGCGCGCGATTATGGATGCCGGCGCATGGAGTATCATGAGTGCATACCACTCGTAAGTATACATTTCAGTTGTGCTTTACCTTTGTTCACCTTATTTCTAACCATATATAGATACGACGGCATCCCCGCCGTAGCTGACTACCACACCCTCACCGAGATCCTGCGCGAAGAATGGGGCTTCAAATACTGGGTGACCAGCGACGCCGGCGCAACCGACAGACTCTGCACAGCCTTCAAGCTCTGCCGCGCCGACCCCATCGACAAGGAAGCCGTGACGCTGGCCGTGCTGCCAGCCGGAAACGACGTCGAGATGGGCGGCGGCTCATAGTGAGTGCCATTCCGCCAATCAGTTCAACTGATGAATGCCTAACACGAGACAGCAACTTCGAAACGATCGTCGACCTGGTCAACGCCGGCAAGCTCGATATTAAAATCGTCGACACGGCCGTGTCGCGTTTGCTCCGGGCGAAGTTCGAAATGGGTCTCTTTGAGAACCCCTATAACGGTGCTCCGACGTCTGACTGGCACAAGCTCATCCATACGCAGGAGGCGGTTGATCTTGCCCGCGAGCTGGATCGGGAGTCGATCGTTCTGCTGGAGAACCATGATAACGCGCTCCCCTTGAAGAAGAGCGGCAGCATTGCTGTTATCGGGCCCATGGCGCATGGGTTCATGAACGTGAGTCCTTGCTGGTCTTCTTGCGGCCCATGCATAATATCCCAGGGAGAATACTAACTAACGCACACGCACAGTACGGAGACTACGTCGTCTACGAAAGCCAGTACCGCGGCGTGACCCCATTAGACGGCATCAAGGCCGCCGTCGGCGACAAGGCGACAATCAACTACGCGCAGGGCTGCGAGCGCTGGAGCAACGACGAGTCCGGCTTCGCCGAGGCAGTCGAAGCAGCCCAGAAATCCGACGTAGCGGTCGTGGTCGTGGGCACCTGGTCTCGCGACCAGAAGGAGCTCTGGGCCGGCCTCAACGCAACGTAAGACCTCTCCCACCCTCCCCTCACTCTCCCCCTCCATCAACTTGGATCGACGAACTAACAAACACGTCCCAGAACCGGCGAACACGTCGACGTGAACAGTCTCAACCTCGTCGGCGCGCAGGTGCCCCTCATCAAAGCGATCGTCGACACGGGCGTGCCCACCGTGGTGGTCCTCTCGAGCGGCAAGCCGGTGACGGAACCGTGGCTGTCGAACAGCACGGCGGCGCTCGTTCAGCAGTTCTACCCCTCCGAACAGGGCGGCAATGCCCTCGCCGACGTGCTCTTCGGCGACTACAACCCCTCCGGCAAACTGTCCGTCAGCTTCCCGCGCTCCGTCGGCGACCTGCCCATCTACTATGACTATCTGAACTCGGGGCGCGAGATCGGCGACGCAGGGTACGTGTATTCGAACGGAACGCTGGAGTTCGGGCACCAGTATGCGCTTGGCAACCCCAAGGCGTGGTATCCGTTCGGGTATGGGAAGAGTTACTCCGGGTTCGAGTATGGGGCTGTGACGCTTGATAAGACGAATGTGACGGCGGCGGATACGGTGACGGTGAGTGTGGAGGTGAGGAATACGGATGCGGCGAGGGATGGCACGGAGGTCGTGCAGGTGTATGTGGTTGATGAGCTTGCGTCGGTGGTGGTGCCGAATCGGTTGCTGAAGGGGTTCAAGAAGGTGGTTATTCCTGCTGGGCAGAGTAAGACTGTGGAGATTCCGTTGAAGGTGCAGGATCTGGGCCTGTGGAATCTCCGCATGAAGTATGTTGTGGAGCCGGGGGCTTTTGGTGTGCTTGTGGGCAGTAGCTCTGAGGATATTCGGGGTAATGCTACTTTCTATGTGCAGTGATTAGGGTTGGTGTTGAGGTTGGTTTACGGTGGATTCGGATACAGATATTTTGAATTATACATTTATTTGCTCGGTTATCATTGATATGGCACTTTTTGTTGGACATGACTCGTAAATTACCGTGATTCATAGGCTGATGCGTATTTGCATGCCATTTTGTTCCCCGGATTTGCAGTGATCGAGTTGATATTGATCATGCAGTTCCTTCATAATAAACCCGAAAACAGTTCATGAACGCAGAATGGACAAATATAAGAGAAGAAATATGCGTGATGCGAAGTATCGTACATCTCTCAGAGAAAGTAATCCCCCATGCTTTGTGCAGGACCCCTACGCTTGCAAACTCAACACGTCCTTTACACTCGATGGAACCAAGCATGAAAATCAAGGCTCAGCTAGAGGAGTCGTTTTTGTTTTCAGGTTCATTGCTTGAGTTGGTATCGTTTTCGGTTCCTGCCTCGGCTTGCACTTGCGTGGTTTCATTCGCTTTCTGTGAGCTGGTACTGCCAGTCCGGACCGGTGTGCTAGGCTCTGCATAGCTGTTCCTATCTCCAGTTGGCCTGCCCTCTCGCCGACTTTTTGCACCCTCCTTCAACTTCTCCCACCGATCTCTGTACTTTCCTAGGACGTTTCGTAGTTTGTCGTTCTCACGGCCAACCTTGTCGAGTTCTTTCTCGCTCTGCTGGATTAGCTCCTCGAGCTCTCTGATGCGTTGCTCTTGATCCGTGGCGGCTGGTGTGGAGAGGGGAGCGATAGGTGAAGCGATGGCAGGAGAAGACTGAGGGTAGTGCTCTGGAGATGGAACATTTTGATGACGCATTGCCCTCAGGGATTGCTGCAGAGCTACGGAAGATGATTGCGCGTTGACCTCCCACATGTGCAGACGTTTAGACAAAGTATCAGTCAGATGTTTCAGAGCTTGGTTTTCCATCTGCAGTTCCTCTAGGGTCTTAGGGCTCTGCATGCTGGTAAGCTTTTCTTTGCCACGAGTGCCTCTGCCCTTGCTCCCCGTCATGCTCTGACGCATTTCGGGTGATGGCGGTGTCTCACGGGCGTCCACGAAGTCCTCGTCGCCCTCGTCGAAACTACTTCTTCGAGCTTCCTTCTCAGCCCTGCTCAGGATTCCGGCATAGGAAACAGTTCCACCTGTTGTGGGCACGACGTAGAACGATTCCGCCGCGCTTCCTGTTCCCCCGCCCGTTGAATCTCGGACAGCTCGTAATGCAGCGCGTGAAAATATTTTGTTGATATCGGTGTCCCCCGGTTGGCCCTGGCGATCGGACACTGCAGGTTGACGATCCACCTTCGTATCTGCCGACGTTTTGCGGATAGATTCAGCCTTTTCTGACGCGTCTGAACCCAAAGGGAGGCCTGCGAAAGCCAAGGGTGCGGACAGCTTGGAAATAAGGCCTTCAAAGGTGGAATAGAACCGTTGGAATGGCTCGTCGGACGTGGCTTGTCTGTCCTTGTGATGGGATGATTCAACATCCGGAGGTACAAACTGTTGCGAGGTAATGTCGGTAGGGCTGGCTGCAGGTGGGTTCCATGACTGCTTAGATGGCGTCCGGTTGGGGCGTTCCTTAGTCGCATAGGCCTGTCTTTCTCGTAGTCTGGCCTCACCGGTCCTGATCTTTGCCGGTCCCTCCGTCATCTTCGCCCCTGCCTGCTGTGAGGAAACTGTAGGTGACACCGGGGAACCATGGCGTGGCTGCGACGGAATACCTCGAGCCGAGGCTAAATTGCTAGCGATTGACGAAGTCTCCCTTGCCGGTAGGCGAGCGTGTCCTAGTAGTTTAGGTGGGTGTTGTTGCGTATCTGTCTTCGCTCCCCCCGATTCTATAGTCACTTGTTGTATACTCGAGACAGCGGCGGCTGGGTTCTCATGCTGGAATCGCAAGATCTGGGCGAGCTTTTTATGGTGTTGCTCGAGAAGCTGTAGCGTCCTTAGGGCCTGTGTGATATGTACATGTGAGCGTCTGGCAAACCCTTGGGGAATAGCGGATGAGTATACTTCACGATCTGAGCTTTTTTGGGCCGCTGCAGCAAACTCGCCCGCGGCCAGATCATGTTCCTCGCTCGCAGCAACTGGGTTTGACTTGCGGGTCTCCAGAACTGCATTCCGTGCATGGGTATGAGCCTTGAGCGGGGAGATTCTGTCAGGCTGGGTATACGACGCACAAAGCTCCCAGTGTTGGTTGATGACATACCAAGGTAAGCGGTGCAGTCTCCATGGCTGCCGGAATCGCCTATCGCTCTCTCCAAGAGCGACCGTTTAGCTAACAGCCTTGATGGTGGACCATGGAATGAAAGAGTGACAAGCAACTTGGGAGTCGCACCACACGAGTGACGACATTACCTGGATCACGAGCCTATACGGTAATTTACCAGTACCGTTACCGATCTTAGTCATCCAGGCCTAGATCGCATACTTTCGACACTCAAGAATGTACATATTACTTCTTACTACATAGTTACACCGTATACACCATGCCATACTTGCACTAAAGGTAACCCCCTGTTGCAATCTTCTCCTACGTTACTATTCTCGGACTTTGGCCGCATTTCCAGCCTGCGTAGCGTCGCAACCGCACTTACCAAGTGTGTTGCAAGCGGCGATATTCTCCCGATCCGGTGCTTGTGCTTACTGCAGGGTTCCTCGAGTATGGAAAGCAAACGGGGCAGAAGATGGCATTGACAGAGCTACCGACGAGCTACTTTACCTAGCTCTGTTGACGTGGACTGAGCCCATACAGGCGTGTAACGCTGAATATAGAGGGCTCTGGGATGGACCTTTTCCCTACATATTCTTACAAGTACTTGGCCGCTGCTCCAGGGCAATCGGATCCTAGAAACGCAGGGTGTATCTAGATACATTGGGTCATGTCCAAGATGTATAAAACAAGCAATCATGCCTTCCTTGGGTTGTGGAATGTATGGACATGGGGAACAATTTAATGCCTCAATAAAACAAGGCCCCATCGTAGATTTGGGGTGACCACAGTTATGTGAGAGATTTGAGTGTAGCTTGGTGGTTGAAGGATTAGTACAACCCTCTCGATTTGTGTCAGAATGCGTCCATGGTAAGAGTAGTACCAATCCCTTTTGCGGCACTATTCACTTGCCAAGTGAATAGATAGCCTGAACGGTGTAGACGTTACTGTAGTAACACTGAAACTTCAGTCACGCTCTCATAGCATCTATGCCCGAACCTGTATCTTAATAAAATGGCTCTTGTCAGAGAGAAGGTTAGACAAATTTTGGATCGCCCTCTTCCAGACCCGAAAGTTGGGCCACAATCAACAGTTTCGAGCATATTGCATGGCGAGTTTTGATATTCGGCTTCATTTCAAGATACGAGCAAGCAATCTTTTTGAAATAAGAATCAGTAGCAGGGATGTGAGTTTTGTACTATAGACCGGTCATTTATCACAGCAATGTGGCAGGGTCAGGGTCCTATCGTATCCCAAATGGATACTTCAACGAATACTATGATGGGCCAGTCGCAGATTACGCATCTGGCAGTGAATAATGTGTCTCTGAATCAGTGGGTCAATGAGTGATAGATACCAGTGATCATCATGGAAGAGCCGGTAATCTTGTCCCTAAGTCAAGTTAGGGCTATTAGTTACAGTAGTGACCTAGAAAATCCTCAGCGTGCTGTATTTCTTTTTTTTGAGTGACTTATACTTCAAAAAAACGCAAGGAGTATTTTTATATATTTGCACCGATGACCAAGTTTGATCATTGAGAAAATTGCTTTTCAAGAGACAGCTTCCCAAATAAGATGTAGGATACATGTTCTATGAGAAGTATTTGCATAGAAGACCCTATTTGCATTGATACAAAAAAAAAAAAAAAAAAAAAAAAAAAAAAAAAAAAAAAAAAAAAATCAAAAAAAAAAAAAAATAAAAAAAAAAAAAAAAAAAAAAAAAAAAAAAAAAGAAGAAGGAAGGGTAAAAAACATGACGGAAGTAAGGAATAGCCTCAGATCCACTTGCGGAACCTAAGGAAAGACCAAAAAAATCTCCCCGACTGGGAGTCGAACCCAGGTCTCCCGCGCTTGTTCTCGTATGAGATGACAAGCGGAAATCATGACCGTTAGACCATCGAGGACTTGTTGAGATCACAATTTAATATTTTAATAATTGTATGAAAACATGCCTTTTCCGTAGGGATACGCAGATAGTTTCAACTCACGGAATCTGTACATTTGAGCTGTGCTCCTCAAGGGGCGAATGATAAGTCAGCTTCAATGACTGGTTTGAGCAATGACACTGAATTCTATTCTTGGGTACATTATGACCATGCTTACAGCCTTCAATTCTTGAGTATTCTTTGGAAAATTATCGGGCCTCTGCATCAGCGTGACTACTCGCATAGGTGCAAGCATCATATCAATGGGGGGCAGGGCTTGCCACGCAGCATATTGCCTGGGATTATTGGATCCGCAGTGGCGAGTAACCTGTAAGAAAGTTGTCCTTCCTTCTATGGCACTCTTACCCCTCAACGAAAAGCCTGCTGGTGTTGATGTTGAGACCGAGAAATGAACTTCAACTTCTCTAGTAGTAGAACACTCCCTATACAGCTTCTATAAACATGATTTGATACTGTAACTTGAACTATACTGCCCAAGTACATTATATTATAGCAACACGATACAAGTTCTAGGGACTTCCAAGGGGTACCCTCCTGGAGACCTCACCCTTTTGTTCACCCTCGACCAGGACCTAAATAAAGCCCATATTAAAAAATGAGGTGGGCGTAGAGGATATTAAGATATAATATGCAATATCTCAGGAGACAACCAGGAATAGCACAGAACATAGCTTACTAAATCTACATAACTTATGATGTTTGGAAGAAAGTTACTTAGTAACTAGCTACGCCTGATACATGATAAGGAGTTGCTTTTCTACTTATTTAAGGTTGAAGATATACTTGAGTCAACCAAACCTTGCAGATCCCTGCACCATGCCTGCATTGGTGATGGTATGATTGTACAGGGGTATTTATATTAAGACCCTGATCAATGCACCTGTATTTTAATGAGACAATCCTCATTAAGCCTGCTAGGAAACGAGTACGAAGACCACACATTCATAGACCCCTCTTAGCTACGAATACGAGTCTCATCACGTACAGCCACAACTTGGCACGAGATAGCTAAGGGGTTGAGCATACGGAGTACTAAATACTTCCAACAGCACTGTTGGGCGGGTCGGAGACTGGATACCTCCGAGTGGGGTTCTCTCACAGCAGAGTTGCCCCTGATAGTCCGATGCTAGGTAGAATCCGTCAATCTCAATCATGTCTGTCCTCCTTGAGCCGTGCGATCTAAACGGAAGAGAATCTTGTGTTATTTTCAGTGATTTAAATAGATAGAACAGGAATATTACGGGTCTATTAATAGGTCCGTCTTGGCGCTTATCTATAGGTGAGTATGAATGTGAGTTGTGCGAATAGTGGCCCTGAAACGATCACATATGTTTCGGAGTAGTTCAAACTTAGTGTATGCATATTCTCCTCAGAAAAATGGGCGATTTTAGTACCTCCACCCAGATTTGGGCATGGGTTGATAAAAATAGGGTTAATGATCGTCATGTTACCCCTGATGGCTGAGTCAGCCCATAAGGCTTAGACGCTAGTCCCGAAGTAGTAAGTCAGCAGTTTGTCCACCACCAATACTACTCCAGAACGAGTTACGTCCGTCACCTCGTCGGCGGAGTTGACGTTCACTGATCGCTTCGTCATTCACATTCTCTCCTCCCCCCCATTCTCCGCTCGCCTTTCCCCTTCACCACCACTTTATTCTCATTTTACTTTATCAGTACTCTTGTACTGTCTCTTCTGCCCTTAACTTATTCACCAGAAGAGGAGAGAAGACTAATCTGATGGCTTCCCGACCGGCGGTATCTTTCCCCTCCGTCTAGCTTCATACGCTCCTATCAGGAACTATTTCGACGCGGGACACGCTGTACTCTACCATGTACATTTGCCCTCGACACTTCACAACTCTCTCGTCTTTGACCACTCTTGCGATTTTGCCCGAATTATCTTTCTTCCGCTAAATCTGAATCGGATTCGATTCCCTCCGATTCCCCATGGCCGACAGTTCCCTAAACCCCGAAGCCCATCCAGCTTCCTCCTCAGACATGCAGAGTATCGGCAAACTTAACCGCTCGAAAACTTCTATTGATGATGCATTAGGGAGCTCTGGCAGGAGCAATGGCCGCTCGTCGTCGATCGACTCTACTTCCGACAGACCCAAATCTCAAGCGGGCGAAGGAACTGATTCTGCAAAGGCTGGCCCCAGCGGATTTTCAAAACTCCTTGCTGCTAGGAAAAAGCGCAAGAAGAAGGAGAGCCAAAAGGCGACAGAAGAGCTGCCGACACAATTTGAATTGGAAGGGGATAAAGATGGACAAGATAGACCACATGAACCTTCCCAGGACAGGCCTTCATCCGCAGCTAACAACGAAGGCCAAAATCCCCAAGATGATGCTGCTAATCTATTGACTGATGACTCTGAACCTGAGCGGTGAGTCGTACCCGTTACATCTGGCGTTGTATCGCCGAGAAGTAACAGAGTACTGATTAGCCATTATTTGTCCAGGACCCCTCCTCTCACTACTCGAAAGTCCCACACTGGTTTCTACACGACATCCTCACCATTGATAAAGACTGAATCCACGGATGCGAATGACACTGATAGTGCCCAGGCGGATATAGAATCTGCTGTTAGTGGGCCAAGTGCCACTGCCCATTCTGAGTCCAATGCGGATACAGAGCTCTCGAGGCCCCCTTCTCAACCAAGCTCGACATTGGGTGTCCCAGAAGATCGTGGCGGTAAGAAAAGAAGCGTTTCACCAGGGAGACGGTGGAAAGGCGCATTCGGCTCGAGCCAGGATAAAAAAGATTCCAGTCGTGATCGGTCATCTTCTACCACAAGTGAGGGCAAGAAAGGCGGAGGTCTATTCGGAAGTAGTAGGAGAAGCAGTACATCATCAAAGAAAGGCCCAACTATAGTCGCCGAGGCTCCTCCGCCTCTGCCACCTCTAATTCATACGGACATCAAGGAAGAGAAACCTGTACAGCCCTCAGATAACGCTGTTCCAAGCACACCTCCCCGCCGTACTATCCCAGCACCCCGCACTACGCTGACTCCACCCACCCCTCGAACTGAAGCTGCCGCTAATCTCTTCTCGTCTCCTGATGTCACCGAATCGCCTGACTCTTTGAAAGGGAAAGACCCGCTGCCGCCGGGCATTGTCGTAAGTCCGTCAGGGAACATGATCTCACACCGGCGTGTACGGTCTGCTTCTTCCGTTAGTCACAAGCCCAGTAAGCTGTCGAACTCAATATCCGCTCTGGGCCCAACTGTTGAAGAAGCGAAGGTGGCCTCGAAGACCAACCCTGGCGCCCAACAAAGTGGATTTTTCTCTTCTGTCTTCAGTGCCGCACAAAACGCTGCCTCAACGCTAAGCAGCAGCCTCAATACTCAGCCAAAGACCCGCAGCCCCTCTCAGCAGGTTTCCACGGAGCCTGAGAATGTCTCGACTAGGGAGGGAGGAAGTAGCCAGAACGAGACGCAGGAACCTAGCAAAACCGAACAGAAAAAGCCATTGGCAATTGAGACACTAGGATCCGGGGATCTTGACTTCAGCCACCTGGATATTGCTGTGCCGCCTGGTGGATCCGTCTCAACACCCGACGGCGTTGTCATAACCAAGCCGGACATACCATCCGAAAAGCGCAAGAACACCGCAGTCCATCAGCGAGACGAAGAGGCCGCAAGGCTTGAAGATCGGCATGCTGCGCGTGCGGTCACCATGGCCTATGAGAAGCCATCAGAGGTTTCAGTGGTCCCGCCATCGGATGAGAGCCTAGAACTACAATCTACAAGCTCGCTTCCGAGAGACGCCACCGGCGACCATACCTCTCCAAGTGGCAGCGTACTAGATGGCGAAATTAACGTTCGACCTTCTCGCAGTGGAAGCGTACGCAGCCGCCTGACTCGACGGCGTCATCGAGGCTCATCAGCGGCAACGGCATCAACATCAGCTGCTGTCGGGGCTAGTGCGATGCCACTAGGGATACCAGGTGGTAATTCAAGTGTGCCACGGCTGACTGGGTTTGCTGTTGCCAGTAAAAAGCGGAACAGGGACTTCCATCAACTGTTCCGCAGCGTTCCTGAAGATGATTATTTGATCGAGGATTATAGCTGTGCCTTGCAACGAGAGATCATCCTGGCCGGACGGATCTACGTATCGGAGGGTCACATTTGCTTTTCGAGCAATATCTTGGGCTGGGTGACAACTCTAGTTATCAGCTTTGACGAGATCGTTGCGATAGAGAAAGAGTCAACAGCGATGGTGTTCCCTAACGCAATTGCTATTCAAACTTTGCATGCTCGTCACACTTTCCGAAGCTTGCTCAGTCGAGAGTCTACCTACGATTTGATGGTCAACATTTGGAAGATAAATCATCCGGCCCTCAAGAGCTCTGTAAATGGCACCAGAGTCGCCCAGGGTACAGGGGACAAAACTGAGAAGGCCGGAGAAGAGAGCGATGGTGGGAGTGAAGATGAAGACGAGATTTATGATGAGGACGAAGACGGTGATAACGCTGATAGTTTCTTTGAACCTGGTGATGCCAGCGTCAATGGAAGTGATAGGTCACTGCCGCTCAAGGGTCTCAGCCGGCAAGCTTCTGGGAACCTTCCAGTCAATGGCACAGCCCCGACAACGTCCAATACAAATGGTGACTCTCGAGGCGGAAAATCGTCAAACGAGAACTCAGGTGGAGACTTCCCTGGCCCTGCTACCCATGGTCCCACGACATACACCGATCCCGCAGGCCAGTATGATAAAGTGATTAAGGATGAGATTATCCCTGCGCCTCTTGGGAAGGTCTATTCATATGTGTTTGGACCGGCATCGACAACCTTTATGCCCAAATTTCTTGTAGACAATCAGAAATCCGGCGACCTTCAGTTCGATATTGAAAGCGGTGGTCTAACCAACGACAACAGGACGAGACAATACTCGTACATCAAGCCGCTTAATGGGTCTATCGGACCTAAACAAACCAAATGTATCAGTACTGAAAATCTGGATTTCTTAGACTTGGAGAAGGCAGTTCTCGTTACACTAAGCACTCAGACTCCCGACGTACCAAGTGGTAATGTTTTCTGCACCAAGACAAAGTACCTATTCACCTGGGCCGCAAACAACCAAACACGTTTCTTAATGACCTGCACCATTGAATGGTCCGGCAAAAGTTGGCTGAAAGGTAAGTTCGTTAATATTCTCGAGTTTATGACCAGCGAACTGATGTGGTTTAGGCCCTATTGAAAAGGGTGCTATTGATGGTCAGGGGACATTTGGGAACGACCTCGTCGGTGCGCTCAGAGCTGCTGTTGCGCCTCGTGCTCGTGCTACCTCTAAGGCAGGAGGTAAAGGGAAAGGACGCCGCAAGAAGGGAGATATTGCCAACGAGGAAGCGGCAGCAGCTGCTGCCCAAGCAGCAAGCCATGCGACCAAGCAACAGGCGCAGACTTGGGGACCTCTGGAACCCATACATGGAGTTTTGGAACCTGTAGTTGGTATTCTTAAGCCCCTGTGGAACGGAAACTTGGCAGTCCTAGTTATCGGCATATTGCTCTTCCTGATATTTTTCCGGGCGCCCTCACAACCGTCAATGTTGTCACACGACATTGGATGTCCTGGCTATTCATTACCCCAGCGACTGGCCGCTTATGAGGAGATGTGGAGAAGAGAGGAGAGCGAGCTGTGGAGTTGGTTGGAGGACCGCGTGGGAATGGACGGTATGGTTTTCCCAACTGTCAACAGGCCAGGCGAGTCACAGGCGCATGAAAGAGCTCGAAAATTCCAGAGCGGGCGTGACTTCATCAACAAGGTAGACGAAGACAAGATGTCAGTGCGCGAGATGGACCACGCTATACGCACCACCCGCGAAAAGCTCGACACTCTTGAAAAGATCTTGGCCAATCGGAAAATGCAAGCGGCGGCAGGGGAGGACAAAATACATTCGGAGTTGTAAGAAGGCGGGTTGCCTGTCGAGTCTACTTTGGAAGATGCAGCCAAGACGCAAGGGGCAACGACAGAAGAACTTTCTATCCTGAACTCTTGTACAGTTGAGTTCAGTATCATTCACTTTACATTTCCTATTTCGATGTTGGGATTTATCGTCTTTGTTTTTCCCAGCGGGTGCTTGGTGTTTGGGTTTCCATATAACTTTGCCCTCCCACATCCAATTATCAGGTCATTTCCGACAAGAATCAGTGATTGATTTGCATACTGCTGAGCGGAGCATTATCTTTCCTTTCTTTGTGTTTCTATATTGGCTTTGGATTTGTTCAGACTAGCTCTCGGGAGAGTTTCTTTGTACATGTACACCCACTCTCTGTTTATACAACAATCTCAAAATAACTTTTCCTTTTGTTTCATTTGGGACTATCTCTGCTCTTGTAGTGTCTTTTCGGATCTTTTTAGATTTGTACGCATGGTCCACTATGCTGTTTGGTCTTGAACGTAGTATACCAGTGCTCCTAACAACAAGATAAGATCTTAGGATGGCCACTGAGTATGCTTATGTCAAGATTATCCCAGCGGCTATTTTCTTGAGCAAACCAAGGTGCGGTATGTATGTTTCCAGTAATACATCGACGGGGCATTGTTTATGCCATCTGGGTGGTTTACGGGAGGTTGTAGAATATAGTAGGACAGGATTTGTCTAGCAAAAGCAACAACTCAAAGCCATTGAAAAGTTCTCAGAAGGTTATCAAGTCTTGTGTATAGTACAGCAGAAAACTCAACAGTGCACAAGAGAGCATTACATTCGTATAAAATATGCCAAAGCTAGATCGCACATCAATAGCATGATAAGCAAAGCAACAAAAAAAAAAAAAAAAAAAAAAAAAAAAAAAAAAACAACAAAAAAAAAAAAAAAAATAGCGTACATCATAAATATATGAACATCGAAGAAAGGAACCAAACTAATGAGATATCATAGAGCAAATTCGGAGTCGTAGTTGTATCTTCGTGTATGATTTAGAAAGAAGAGCTCATGCGGTCGTTAAAGGTTTATGAGATGTTCTCGGAAGGCGAGGTCTTTTCTATGTTCCCTCATAGGGCTTAGGGCGCGAGGAAACTGAGAATCGTGGTTCGTCCTCTTCTTCAATTTTTTGTTGCCGCTTCTTTTTCTTTTTGTTGACCTTCTTCATTGCTTCCCTAGTGAGTTGCTCACGGAACAGCCGTTCCACCACATCCTTCTTCCGGGTCTTTCGGTCGCCGATCATGATTAGGATGCCGCCGGTGATATTGCAAGTAAGTGAACAACAAAGAATGACAGTAGTTAGGGCGAAGGGGCGGTGGTGATAACTGATACCCCACGTGCAGGCGCCGAGCGCAATTTGAAGCATGGAGTGGCAGTCTAATAGGACGACAATGGCGATGAGCATGCGAAGAGGAAAGGCGTGGTGTGTCAGTGTTTCGTGCGGTTTATAGAAGGTATGAGACTTGGACAATTTGGTTTGATGGTGAACTAGCTTTTGTTGCTGCAGAGGGTTCAGCACAGAGAACTCATACTCCTCGTCTTTAGGCGTATCCCCGAATTCAACGTCGACATCGATCTCACGACGAGTGGGTAGATCATTTTTATCTTTTAGATCTGGCAGTTGACGCTTTTGACGGACTTTCCATGTTCGAAAAGTGTAGTGAGCAATAAAACACATGTGGTATGTGTCAATCGCACGGAACGGTGCCAGCCCGTCACCCATAATGGCGAACAAAGCAACAAGAACGTTGTCGATCACGTTGATGATGTATAGCTGCCGCCCACCAACATTAATCCAACCTGGCCACTTGGTTAGTGTACTGCGAAAAAAAGGCCACGAGCCAGGAATAAGAGCCAGGGCCATACCGATCAGGAACAACACCCAAGCCAGACCGAAAAGAGTAATGAGGGTTGCGTATAGAGTGATGAGAAACCCGAGTGCTACAGGGCCAACGGTTAGTAAGCGGTTCAGCGCTGCAGCTGATCAGTACATACGTTTAGAAACATATTTCCCAAAGCCCTTCATCGCCCGCTTGAACTTCGAACGACGAGAATGCAACATGTGCCGGACATGATCGTTCAATTCTTCTATGTCTCTCGCAGACCAGCCCTCAAGATTGCTTCCTTCAGGTAACACGGCAAATTGTGGATCTTGTTTTCCCAACACTGCCGATAGACTCGTCAGAGGTCGTTCTAGTGACGGACGGCCTTCGGGCGATTTCTCAAATGCTTCCTCGCCCTCTTCTGTTTCCGTCGATTCCTCCCCGGTCGACTCCGAGGACTCTGAGGACTCTCTCGGTGGCGAAAGTGCATAGGTCGGGTTACGATTGATTAGCGGGCCCAGGTTGGGCACAAACAAGGAGTTTTGGACGTTTGTCAGGGTCGACAGTGCTGAAACTTCCGGGTCTGGCGAATGTTAGGGCATGTTACCACAGATGTTTGATTCGGAGCATACCAATAACGTCCAAGACATCCACCACGTGGGGATGGTATTCATTGTCCGCGGTGTCAGCCTCTGATGGAGGAACAGCCCCGCTCGAGGCGCGGTTGCGCGAGAACCGGTTCATAGCTGCTTCACTCGTCCAACGCAGAAGACCCAGACTTCCTCGCCTTTGCACCCGGGCTGGGGGCTCTAAGGGATGTACTTCGGCAAACGGCCGATTCGCAGGAGTTAAATGGATTGGACTTGTATTTGTCGGCTCTTCCATCAAGGTATGCATTTGGTCTGGAGGGAGCCGGGGCAGGGCGGATGGATTGGGAGCAGACCACCTCCCCGGCCGCGGCTCGGAACTGCTGCGGCGACGATTTCCCTGCCATGCGTCCTCATCTGCGCCTTTGACGGCAGGCGGCGAGGTGACATTGATGCTTGAAGCATTACGAGGGTCCCGAGAGACACTCGGCTGGATTTGGGGGATGGCATTGTCCAACGAGGGTAGACGCTGAAGGCGGATGGTAGGGCGGCGAGACCGGAGCGACGTCGCACGTTGTCGCCGCTGCAATGACGTCGGTTGAGTCGTGGAGGGTGGCCTTGGAGCTTCTGCAGGAGGACCATCAGAACCGTCGACAGGCTCTATATGATCCATTGCGAGAAGAACCCACTCTCAGCTGGGGGTGGGGGAATGAGATCAGTCAAACGAGTGAAAGTGGCACAGTTCAGTTAAAATATACGGAGAGAAAAAGTGGAAAACGAAAGGGAAAGAGGAGGAGAAGAAGGGTCCAATGTGAACTCTATTGCTATTGCTTGAGTAAGCGCGCCAAGCCGTGGACTTGACTAACCTTATTCTGCTCGGCGTCTTGGTTGGCTCACAACTCACTCCAACCCCGTCGGCAGTTCTGGGCCTCCGTACGCTCTATCAAAAAAGGTGGAGACAGGAGAGAGACGCACCGCAATAAATAACCCGGTCCTTCACAAAGACCTCAATCACAGTCATTTCAATAGAAAAACAGTCATACATCAATAAAGAATGTTGCTTTGTGGTAGACGAGTCATCAGACAAAGCGCCAGGTGTCATGGTTACCTGATACATCTTGTCTGCCTGGGCCAGAGACCTTCAGACCAACCGAACACAACTCCCACCTGAAGGTGTCAGAATAGAGTATGGATTAGATATTGAGTGCCTCCACTATTCTAGACTGAGCTGCCATTGATCGACATGGCCAATGTCTTTGTTCAGAGAACAATAAACATGTCACCAGAAATCGACATTCACTGCTATTCATCGCATCTTACAACCCTAATTGGCTCTCGTGTTCTAACCTCACAACTATATGATTCTCTCTTCAGTCATCCTCTTAATTTTCACCTTCATCCATAAAGCTCTCACTATATCTTCAGAAACAAGACATCTGACCAGTACGCTAAGACTACCAAGTTTCAGCAAGGTAGACAGACAGGCAGGATAACGGTGAGTGTACAACCACTGCTGGGAAACTCACTAGTTGAAGGGCACCAAGAGTATATGAAATGTTGGCTCTTCTGCAACATAGTTGATACTGACAGGATTACGATTTTACCAGCGAGACTGACTGACCATCCTTGCATGTTGCGAAATTCTTCTCTTGTGTCAACGCGAACCTCTTGGGAAATGGCTACGAAGCGACCTGCCTCGCCGGATGTGCGCTCCGACCAGCCCACAAAGAAAGTAAAAGTCATGCACGAGAACCAGGAGTGGATCCTCGACGAGGAAGAAATTCCTACCACCCCGTCTTCCCCACTGTCTCCCAGCGAGACCAACGATAGCTCTGCCGATGTAGAAACCTTGTCTGAATCCTCTGGTACGGACTCGGTCAAACCGTCTCCTTATACCGACGAGTTCTTTGCAGATATGGCCAATATCATTGCGAATATCTTTCCTTTTGAAGCGTTTGCCAAAGCCCATGGCTGCACAGTTGGCGACGTTTCACAAGCGATTAGTGCCATGGTTGTTGCTCCTCTGTCTGACCCATCCTTCACCTGGCACAGTGATAGTGAGATCTCTATCGCTGAATATGGACGAGGCATGATCAGTATCTGGAACGAGCATTACGAGCGCAAGCTTCGAAACACTGATACGACGAAGTTAAATATCGATCTATCAACCCCCAAAGGCTCCACGAGCTCTTCGGGAATTGAGACACCCTCGGAAGATGGGAGTGTCTTGTCAGAAAGCTTCAATAAAGCACTACTTGGAGAAACGCCGTCCGAAGATGAAGTGGAGCCCCCAGATAGCGAGGCACCGGGTCTATCAAAGAAGAGTTGTCTCAGCACACAGTCACAGAAAGCAGCGCGACGACCGGCCAAGAGGGTGAGATGGGCCCCTCCCCTCTCGCCGGTCGTCCGCGAGAAGGTGTACAAGGACGACTATGGCAACTATGTCCCGGTCCCGACACCAGAAAAGATCAAGGAGAAGGGGCGGAAAAAATTGCGAGAAGAAGTGCGGGCGAGCAAAGGGCTGCTTGAACGGCCCGAACCAACGTATAGTGCATTCGACCTAGAGGTCCTTTCGAATTTTGACGACCTGGAATATGTGGTGTAGCCTGCACTCTGTACAATGATAATCCTAGGTCTTTCTTCTTCCTTATTTTTATTTATGTATTTTTCTTTCTTGCTTTCCCTTACTTGCTTTGTTGTTTATTGTTGTTTGCCAATAAGCGGGAACGCCGCCATAGCGTCAGGATTGACGTAGCTGCGGGCCTCTTGATCTGCGGTACATACGACTGATGTCGATTGAAGAATGGGGTACATTGTGTCTTTCAGGCATTCAGTTTGATCTTTTTTATTTAATATTTTTTTAGAATAATTAACAGAGATACTGGTGATTGATCCTTTCATAAATACTATGCAATTAGTTCTTTGAGTTTCCCATGCAATTGAGTTACCGATATGCAGGATGTGTGAGGGGGATTTGGTTGATCTCACATGACATTGCGTTTAGTAAGCTCTCAATTGGACCAAATTGAACCACATCCCAAATTCCAAGATTGTTGTGTGCTCCACCGGGTGATGGAGTACGAGAAAGGATCTCCTATCCACTCAAGATGGCCGAGGAGAGAGAGCGTGGAGAACCTATGACGGGATCTGACCAGATATATGGTGGCAAGTGGAGAACCCGGTGCTGGAAGATACGATGTGTTTTTGGTGATCTGGAATGTTCCCCCCAAGGAGGGGTAGAGTCCAGGGTGTGAATTGGGCGGTCAGAATGATCCCACCAGAAGAATGGGAGGGAACAATAAGAGAATTCCCATTGTATGGACATGTACCAGTAGGGGATGGGGATAAGAAAAGATGGGGGTAGGAGGGCGATTTCCAGGTCATGTGCCCATCATGAGATCAATGAGTCAGATGTGTTGTTTTTTCTTTTTTTGGGTTTGTTGCAGGAAATCTGCTAAAATAACGGGCGGTGATGTCAGATGTGAGCGCTAAGCGCGACCCTAGCCCGTAGTGGGCGAAGGTGCCTGAAGACTGGCCAGACCGCCGCCTTCCAATCCCGTAGCTCCGTTGGGTGTCGAAGTGACTAACGACACGTCGTGATTACCGCTAGCATCGTCAACCTGAGGCCACCACCTACCCGTCCTGGCTTAGCGTGCCACCCTCGCTGCCTGCCCTTTTTCTCTCTCCTTCTCCTTTCTGCCCCGTCGACTTCATCCTTCCTCTCAAGGCAAATCTCCATCGTGATCAACTAAGGATTTCCCCCGTCAACCACACGTATCTAGGGCACCAAGCTACCCTTTTCCTCCTCCCCCCTCTTCAAGTTACTCCCACCCATCCATTCCAAGGAGTTTCAAGTACAGGCAGCCTTTAGCTACCCTGAGTCCTTGACAACACACAACCGGTCAGGTTTCCTCGCGATTTACACCAAGTATCTTCAACTCTCGACCTTGTGATCTCAGCCATCAAGATGTCTACTGCCGTCGAAAACCACGCCGACAACCAGGCCGCTACCGCTCCCGCCGCCGCCGCCGCCGCCACCACTGAGGCTACTACCAACGGCACTGCCCCTGCCGCCCCGGCGCAGTCCACCGATGCTGCTGCGGCCAGTGCTGATGAGGGACGTCGGCTGTACATTGGGAATCTCGCTTATGCGACCACTGAGGGGGAGCTCAAGGAGTTCTTCAAGAACTACAAGGTGTAAGTCTTGCACGTTGAGTTCCCCATCACCTTGTTTGTCAAGGTGTTGCTTTGTTTGGACATAAGGTTTCTTGGCCTGCCAGTATTAGTTGCAAGCCAAGGAGATCATCAATCCATCCCGCTTCCGTAGTTCCCAACTACTACAGGAGTATTCTCAGTTTCTTCTGTGAAGGGCTTGCCATGCCTCAATTGCATGCTCACCACTGAAGAAGCGCCGTCCAGCCGTGCCCTGCATTTCTAAAAATGACATAAGCTAGATGCTAACACAGATTTATTACAGTGAAAGTGTCTCCATCCCTGTGAACCCTCGTACCAACCGCCCTGTTGGATACGCCTTCGTGGATCTTGCTACTGCCAACGAGGCTACCTCTGCTATTGGTGAACTCTCTGGAAAGGAGATTCTCCAGCGCAAGGTTTCTGTTCAGCTGGCCCACAAGCCTGAGCCTGCCGAGGCCAAGGCCGAGGGTGCCGTAAGTGGCGGTGAGGGTGCCAGTGGCAATGAGGGCCGCAGGAGGACCGGAGGTCGTGGCCGTGGCCGTGGCCGCGGTCGCGGTCGTGGAGGTCGCCTCGGCCGTGGAGGCCGTGCTGTAAGTTTTCCAGTATTAGATGAACGCTAGACTCCTGGGATACTAACATCTTCCATAGCAGAACCAGCCCCAAAATGGCCAGGCTGCTGCTCCCGCTGAGCCTACCGACGTCCCCAGTCAGGCCGCTCCTCTGACTGAGACCACCAACCAGGCTGAAGCCGCTGCTACCTCTGACTCTGGTAAGCAGGCTGCTAAGCCTCGTCCCCGCCCTCAGAAGCAGCGCGGCCCCCCTGAGGATGGAATCCCTTCTAAGACCAAGGTTATGGTTGCCAACCTTCCTTATGATCTGAGTGAGGACAAGGTGTGTATATTTCTTGTTAGCGTTTGAATTTTAGTCGCTAAACCTTCCTACAGCTCAAGGAGATCTTCGCCGCCTACTCGCCCGTTTCCGCTAAGATCGCCCTGCGTCCTATTCCCCGCTTTATGATCAAGAAGCTCCAGGCCCGCAACGAGCGCCGCAAGGGCCGTGGCTTTGGCTTCGTCACTCTCGGCTCCGAGGAGCTCCAGGAGAAGGCTGTGAAGGAGATGAATGGCAAGGAGATCGAGGGCCGTGAGATTGCCGTCAAGGTCGCCATCGACAGCCCCGGCAAGGAAGACGATGTTGTTGCCACTCCCGCTACCGACGCCGAGAAGACTGAGCAGGCAACCGAAGCTCCAGCGCAGGAGAACGCTGCCCCGGCTGCTGCTTAAATGACAAGTCGTTCTCAACCAGAACGAATCAAAGATCTCGACATGCCCACTCTATAGTCGGGATTTGTTGGAGGAAGAGAAAGGACCTTCGTGCGGATGATAACTTCATACTCTGCCGTCGAGGAGCGTTTTCACAAAAGTCAAAAAAAGGTAAAAAAGACAACGAGGCCAACTACAAAACGCAAAAGTTATCCAAATATTATTCCCGTTCGAATCGGTCACAGGGGACGAATTTACCATGAGGATGAGGCATTGATTATTTCCTATGTTTTTTTGCGCACGAACTGCCGCGAGGCAATCGTGTGACTGGAGCGACGAGAGACACCGTAATGTGTGGTTTTCACGGAGACGTGACCTTTTGCTAACGACTATTGCCCTTCTGCTATCCTGTATCTTAGCAACCATTTAGTTTATGATTGATTAGCCGCAAGGCTGGCCTTGTAGTGATTGTTTCCTGGTGCCCTCCATGACTGATTAATCTGTCCCGCGTAGACAATTTAAGAGTTCATATGAGCCTGAAGATATATTCTTATTTCCTTTTAAGTTAAGCGTATCAGCACAAGGCTGCAAGACGAATGCAGTCATACTCAGGTATCCATTGGACTCCACAGGTGCCATAGGAACAGCGCGCGAAAGTGGAACTCTGCAGTGATCTCCCTATTTGAGGTCAATTAAGCCTGATTTTCCCCTCTTGGCGCCTCAATTAACTGCCAAAACCACATCACCACCCTGACACTTGAGCTTTTGGTAACCTGGGCCTTTCTCTGTTCTCTAACCTTAGCGAGAGGGAGCGACGAAGACACTGCTATCAAACCGACTGCGAACTCGCATACTTCTGTGTACTCGGTGCGGAGAAAGAAAGCCCGGCATACTAACCGCAGAGAGGGGCGCTCCAGCCGATTCCACCTCCACACTGCCTAACCCTCGCGCCACCACAATACCACTTAGGCACTTGGGGTTGAGATCAATTATCCTTCCTCGTTATATCCCTTATTTTCCCGTTTGACTGAATCAACATATTTTACTATCCATCATGTCGAAAATGTGGGAGGTAGACCCGGAGACGAAGGCGAAGGTATGCTATCTCAATCATTACCCTGTAAACGGCCAGGGTCATGGAACTAGATCTGTCTAATCTGTGTGATGATGTGTCCAGCTCCTCCAAATCTCCAAAACCAACGGAAACGATAAATGCTGCGACTGCGGCGCGCCATCGCCTCAATGGGTTTGTCTCCTACAACTCATTTCCGTCTATACCTACACCTGCACCTCAAACAGCCACCTCTTGTCATAACCTTCACTAATATGTCTCGGTCATTTTTTCTTGTTTCTACCAGGCCTCCCCTAAATTCGGAATATTCATCTGTCTCAATTGCGCAGGCACTCACCGCGGCCTGGGCGTCCACATCTCCTTCGTGCGATCGATCACCATGGACGCCTTCAAGATCGCCGAGATCCAACGTATGGAGCTCGGTGGCAACGAACCATGGAAGTCATTCTTCGATGACCACATCGTCACTCAGTCCGAAGGCCGTACATTCGAAGACTCCACCATTAAAGAGCGCTACGAAGGCGAAGTAGGCGAGGAATGGAAAGAGAGACTCTCCGCCAAAGTCGAGGGGCGAGAATACGTTCCGGGACAGAAACCACCACCCCAGCCAAAGAAGCAACCCACCGTTGAACTCGCATCTTCGCGATCAAGCACACCGTTGGGTCGCGCCTCTCCTGCGTCGCATGATGGATTCGGAGGTATGGATGGTGGACGGAAAGAGCGTAACGAGGCATACTTTGCGAAAATGGGCTTGGAAAATGCCACGCGACCGGATTCCGTTCCACCATCGCAGGGCGGAAAGTTCACTGGGTTTGGTGGCGGTCTGCCCGTTTCATCGGGACCGTCGAGAAATACATCCGGAGGAAATATTCCCGGGTTTGACGATTTTCAGAAAGATCCTATGGCTGCATTGACTAAAGGGTTCGGCTGGTTTACGTCTACCGTAGGAAAAAGTGCGAAGACTGTGAACGACTCATATATTCAGCCTACCGCTAAATCGGTATGCGCTTATCCTCCAAGATTCCCCCTTTTTTCCATGGCTCCAAACTAACATGCACCCTTTTCCAGATAGCGGAATCCGACTTCGCAGCCCAAGCCCGCCAACATGCCACCCAACTTGGCCAAACTGTCCAAGTCGGCGCCCGCGGTGCGGCTGGTCACTTTCAGCGATTCGTAGAGGGCCCAGACGAGAACAACGCCGGTCGTCGTCGCGCCGAACCCGAACGTAAGGATTTCTGGGACGACTTCTCCACTCTCGCACAAGAGGACAGTCACCGCAGAAATGCCTCCCGCTCCAGCGCCATCGGAACTGCAGCCATGAAACCTGGCCCTACCCCTAGTCCCAGCGCCGCGACAGGCAATGCACCATCAACGACCGCGAAGGAAAAGGATGAGTGGGACAATGATTGGTGACTTACTTTTGGAGTTGTAGAATACATGACTGAAGCGTAGTGCATTTAGTGTTTTGTCGCGTTTCTTCTTCGATTGCCGGGCAATGGTTATATATATCTTTTCTTTGGGATCGCTCGGGCCCCGTGCTTTTGCGTGTTTTAGATGCGATGACAGTGTTCACTTGCCGTTCATTTGGATATAGTTCTAGGTGAGCTGGTTTATATTCTTGTTTGACGAGGTCTGGTTATTAGCATACCTCATTTAGATCGTTGCTTAGATTGCATAGATGCTAGCGAGGAACCTAGTTCAGCAGGCTGGATCCACTATCCATTCCATGACGCTCGGACACCAGATTGCAAAACGATCTAGTACTACTACTATACATGTATCCCATTATATTTTGTTCTTACATAAATGACTTCCTGAACACCAATCCAGAGCAGAGAAACAGTATGGTACGGTACTGTGCAATGCTACAAAAGCCAAATCACGACTTAGAGAAAGCCGCCTCTCAGCTCGGTAAGTACGGCCTTCTGTCTCGGCGCACTCATCTTCTCGAACCGATCGACGCTCATGACGAACGTGCCGCGTCCTGCGCTGAGACTGCGCAGGTGTTTGAGATACCCGACCATTTCCTTGAGGGGCACCTTTGCCGTGATCGTTCGGGCTGTGTTCACTGAGGCAGGGAGATCGATTCCCACAGTGGACGATTGGAAGGGATCAGGCGGGGCGTAGACCTTGTTCGGGTCGATCGGGGGAAGGAGGTCGTCTGTTGGGTTTGAGACGATGTCCGTCGCTGGGGAGGGTGCTTCCTCGTCCAGCGAGATGATGTGGCCGCCGCGGGATGAAGAGATGTCGTGCACGACGGCGCCGAGACTGGCTTCGTCGACGCTGATGATCACGTTCATGACGGGTTCCATTAGGGATGTGCCCGCTGCGGAGGGGAGGTCCCGGAGGGCGGAGGAGGTTGCGAGACGCGCTGCGGCGGAGAGCGCGGAGGGGGTGGAGTCGTTGCCGAAGAGGTGTTCGGCTGGGTCGAAGGTGAGGGTGACGCGGGTGCCGTGCATGGGGAAGGTGAATTGAGGACCGCGGGCTAGTGCCGCGAGACAGCCGTTTTGGAGAGCTGTGCGGAGGGCGTGGACGTCCAGGCCTGGGGGTAGGAGTGAACTCTCCTCGGTGCCCTTTTTGTTCACTTCGACTTGGAGGCCCGGCGCTTGGATGATGATTTGGTTGCCGTCTGCGGTCTGGATGGAGAGTGCCGATGGGTCGGGTTCCGAGGTGGTGTCTTCGGGGTCGAAGGGCTCGACAGTTGCGGTGCAGCCGGCTTTGCCTTTTCGGCCGGCGATTTCTTTGTCGAAGATCTTGGTTACCGGGCCCGAGGCGCCGAGGGGGCATTCGCGGTAGCCGATTTCGATGCGGCCCATAGATGCTTTGGCTTTGAGGTCGTTGAGGAGGCGGTCTCGCGCGATTTCGAGGTGCAGTTCGCCCATGCCGCTGAGAAGGGTTTGGCCGGAGTCTTCGTCGACGGTGACGTGCAGGCTGGGATCCTCGCGGAGGAGCATCGCGAGAGATTCTTGAAGTCGCTTCTCCTCGCTTAGGCTGTGGGGTTCGACGCTGGCAAAGAAGACGGGGGGTGGGACGTTGATTGGACGGAGTTGGAGGGTGGTGAGAGGTTCGGGGGGTGTGGCTTTGTTGCCGGAGTAGGTGACTAGGGTATCTCCCGTTCGGGTGTGTTTGAGGCCAGCTACGACTCCGATGTGACCTTCGGGGATGGAGTCGACCTCGACGGCGTCATTCGCATACATCTTCAGCAGACGAGGTGCTCTCTCTGACACATTCAGGTTGGTGTTGTACAGGACGCTGTTTCGGTCGAGAGAGCCGGAATAGACGCGGACGTACACTAGAACACCGCGCTTGGGGTCATTGACGACCTTGAAAGCTAAGGCGCAGCCTTGGAGCTTTTCAATGGCGTGGCGGGACTCTGCTTGAATGGCCGACTTCTTCTTATGCTTGCCCTTGGCAGAAGCTGCCTTCTCGCCTTGCTCGACTAGGAGATCGCCGGAAAGCAGGCGCCGGAGGCCACCCTTAACTCCGCCAATGCTGACCTCTGGTTCGGGGGTCTCGGGGGGGCTAGGGAGTAGATTCGTCACAGCATCAAGTAGAGGCTGGACACCAATATTTCGAAAGCTAGCACCAGCGAAGATGGGGATGATTTTCCTTCCCTGCTCCTCCAGGAGGCATCTACGCAGACTCTCGAGAATGTCATTCGCGGGGACTGCCAAATGGTCCTCCTCACAGTCGAAGAACTTCTCCACCATGGCTTCATCATGCTCACTCAGCAGTTCGACGAGGGCAATCCTCGCGCGCTTGAGCTCCTGTGCAAGCTGAGGTTCTTCGCTAGCCAGCTGTTCAAGGTTGAACATCTTGACAGACTTGCCGTCTCCTTCCTCCCAGCGAAGGCCTTGGAGATTGATAGCGTCGGCAATACCGACAAAACGTCCGTTTCCTCCTTCGAACCAGGGAATCTGACAGACAGCAGGCCATCCGCCCAACCGGGAGGCAACCTCTCGGACCGTCCGGCCAAAGGCAGCCCCATCTCTATCAAGCTTGTTCACGTAAACAATTCGGGGAATCCGGTAGGTACTTGCTTGGTGCCAGACTTTCTCTGTTTGAGCCTCGACGCCGGCCACACCGTCTAGAATGCATACCGCGCCATCTAGAATGCGCAAGGATCGCATGACTTCGAACGTGAAGTCCGCGTGTCCAGGGGTGTCAATGAGGTTTACGGTATGAGACGAGGCAGACCTTGGCGTCTGTGGTTCCTGTGGAATTGTATTTCCATCACCGGCCGTTTGAGGTGGCCAATGGAAAGTAATAGCGGCAGATTGAATTGTAATTCCTCGAGCACGCTCAGCAGGAAGGAAGTCGGTGACTGTGGAGCCTTCGTCCACGTCTCCTATCCTTCTTGTAAACCCGCTGTAATAGAGCATACGCTCCGTAGTAGTAGTCTTGCCAGCATCGATGTGGGCGATGATACCGATGTTTCTGGTTCGGTCGAGGACATCTGCTTGCCATTTGGAAGTGGAAGTTGAGAACCCACTACCCCGAAGCAGGTGTAACCTTCCGGCACTTTTGATTACATGTGGATTGAGCCCGAGCCGGCTGATAGACGCTGATTGGAGTCGCGCAGCTTGGTGAGCGCGCAAGAGAGGAGCCGCGACCATGATCGCAATTGGCCCTGTAACATCTGATGATTGAGTGGTACAGTTTATCCGCTTGTATGCATGTTATATTACAAGCAAGCAGCTAATAAGTGGGGCCCTTCAGGGAGGGTTTGCGTCGGTACAGCTCGAAAAGTGAAGTTCTCCAAATGTCGGATGTCACTGATGTGGATGCCTGGCCAATCAGGTGTCGGCGGCCGCAACGACGTAACGTTTCGGCTTGTCTGTCTCTTCGGGTTGACATTCCTTCTGCCTCCCACTCCACAATCCCGCATCCTTAATTTGCCCTTCACAGTACCCTGCGGCTCTCAATTGTTTTCTGAGGGGATCCAGGTACGTGCCATCAATTAGCCGCAATAGCTTCATGAAAATGCATTGCTAATATTTGTGTGCCTGCGATGCAGACGTGGTCCGTCGGAGCCATACTACTACTTACTCTCCCCAGCAAAGCCAGACAGCCATGGACTACTCCGCTATATCGCATGACCCCGACCACCCCGCGGGTACCTCGCCTTGGGCTTCTCCCCGACCTACCCAAACTACGTTCCCTACCTCGAGTATCAACGACATTCCTTCCGATCCGTTAGCTCCCCCTCAGCCTCCGTACGATGCCGCTTCCCAGCCCGAAAGTTCTCTGCCTCCCGGGGAGGAGCAGACCGAGTCACCCGACCTCTCGGAGCGACTACAGAGCGCACAGCTAGGCGACCCAGATTACCATAATGAACAATCACAGTATGCCGCGCAACAGCAACAATATGCCCAGCAACCTCGGTCTCAGCTCCCCGCTAGGTATCAAACCGGGGCCAGACAGCATGCCAGGCCAGCTCCTCTATACAAAGTTCAGGCGAAGATTACAAGCTTAGAGAGGACGGGCAAAAAGGATCCCATTTTGCGTTTCGATGTTCACGTGAGCAAGCTCCTTATACCAATGGCTGTCCACCGTCATCGCAACTAACCCCCCTACGCACAGACCAACATCCCCAAATTCAGAACCACTCAATATCGCGATGTCCGCCGTACCCATGCAGAGTTTACGAAGCTCGCCGAGCATTTGATGTCGGCGAACCCCGAGGCGATGGTTCCTGCGGTGCCTCCTCCATTGACCCCCGCCGGCGCAGGAACTGAGGAGGATGAGATTCGCGTGAAGGCGTCCATGCAGAAATGGTTGAACACTGTCTTGGGTAACGAGGTTCTGATGCAGGATGACGAGGTCGTTCTATTCGTTGAGAGTGATTTCGGCTATAGTCCGGTTGTTCGGATGAAGCAGCCTGCGACGGGTATGCGGAGAAAGGTTTTGAAGCAGTTCGCGCCTCCCCCGGATGATACGCCAGAGCTACAGAATGCGCGACCCGTGGTGAAGATGTTCTATCTAGGGAGCATGGATGCTAGTCACAAGGTTGACCGTGTAGTCAAGGGCCGACGAGGTATGTGAGCGCGAGCGCTGTGGTGCAATAACGCCAGCTAATCAAATGCTGTAGGACTCGGCCTTGCCGAATCAGACTTTGGCGTAAAGCTGGGGCAGATGCATGTGCAAGAGACGCACCCAGGCCTGGCCAATGCTTACCGGAAATTGGGAAAGGTCATTCAGACAGTCGGGGATTATCACGCAGTCCAGGCTACCGCAGAGGCCACCACCCTCGGGGAGCCGTTGAACTATCACTCATCCGACGCTTTCATCGTGAAGGAGACCCTTACTAACCGTCATATTTTGCTTCGGGATTTGATTCAAGCTCAACAAGTTACCCGCAGCAAACGCGCAGCTGCAGACCGGGTGAAAGTCAGCTCTTCTGTTCGTAAAGATAAAGTCGATGAGGCAATCAATGCTCTAGATGAAGCCCAGAGCCATGAAGACTACCTCACAAAGAGGACACACCGGGTGACATCGAACCTACTTCAGGAGAAGCGCCGCTGGTTCGACCGGACCACGAACGACCTCTTGGCCAGCCTACGTGAGTACACCCTGCGTCAGATTGACGCCGAACGTCGCACCCTTGCAACTCTGGAGAGTGTTCGTCCAGATATCCGGGCGATTGATTCATCTGGTGGACTGAGTCGACTGGGCCGTGAATCACACCCGACTGTGCGGCGGCCAAACCTTGGCTCAAGCCAGGGGCCCAAGGGCGACGCGTGGAGCGGCATCCCTCGTCGCAGCGAAGGCCTTGGGCGCAGCATGAGTGGCAGCATGATCTCGCCTACTTCGGAGGTCGATGAAGAGGTGAATGGGCAGGGCAAGGGAAGGGTGCGCTCTCCCAGTGGCGTCAGCACTACTGTCGAGGAAGATGATGAGGATCGACTGGATGCTCGCAATGCGGCGAGCCGGTTAGCTACCAGCACCTTCTGAACTTCTCCTGTAAATTACGGATATTCATGACTGTGAGATTCCCCGGTGACCGCCGTACCTTTTTCCAATGATCAACCTGTTGAGTCCGGGACGAAGATGGTTTCAGTCTCAAATTGTGTTAGATGATGTTCGATATGCTTTCTCCCTTACTGTCGTTGTATTGCGCTCGAGATTCCTCTCGGATCTGATTATGATGTTCTACCGTGTCTGTGACCTGCGTAGTGGATGAATCATGTGATAAGCAAATAGGTATATACACTCAAAACATGCCCTAATCAGCCCAAACTCCATGTATCCATACTATCCAACAACTCCACGCCCAGCAATGTCAACGCCTTCCCCGATTAGCTCCATCACTAAACCTCACAAACCCATCATTCGGCAACTGAAACCACGCCGCCTTCTCCTTCACAAAGAAATGCGCACAGGGCTTCGGAACCACCCTGTCGAAATCATCGATGGTGCCCGCGGCGATGTACAGTCCCCCCGGCTCCGAGTCATACACCATACTGACACTCGATCCACACTGGGGACAGAACCCACGCGTAGCGAAATCGCTAGATCGCCGCTGTGTCGGTGCCTCGTGGGTCCAAGTGATGCTCGTCGCAGAAAAGAATGCCCAGGTTTGGTAGGGTCCGCCGGATTGTTTGCGGCAGGTTATGCAATGGCAGTTTGTTAGTTTCGTGGGCAGGGCGCTCGCCGTGTAGGTTATGTGCTCGCAGGCGCAGGTGCCAGTCAAAGTGGTGGCCTCCATTTTTTTTTTTTTTTAACCCCTGGTTGTCCAACCTGGGACTTGTTTCTTTCCTTTTGATCTTTTTTTGTTGTCTTTGTAAGCGCTTGAGCTGAATTAAGTAGTGGTACAAATATTTAGTGAGGACTTCTGAGAGGATGAGGTCGGGGGTGGGCAACTCGTATAAATTCTTTGTGCTGAAGGGTTTTGCTGGGCTATTGTCCTGGGGTCTTGGGTCGAGAGCCCATTGTTGTAAAGGAATCTCTACTGATGACAATAGTAAGAGGTTGAACTGATATATATTGAGGTTTGGGGCGCAACTTGGAGGGTTCCATACTCATCTTGCTTCTCTTGATTGGCTGCTACGGATTGATCTATGAAATAGTGTATAACTGAATTGTTTTTCTGCGAGTTCCGCCCAGTTACCCGATATGGGTGCCGCCGCTTTTATGAGGGCAGTACGTGAGTGCTCCGAGAATGCTCTGAGTCATTCACTGATTGCTCACGGAGTATGCACTAGACGCTCCAGTCGCTCCCGGATACAATCTAGCAAGCTTAGTAAGTTATCCGGGAGTAGTTTCTCCTTGCTCTGTATTATACCTCACGTGACTATAACAAGGCCTCTAAAGCGTGTACAGACTAAAGCTTGCCAATCTATACATATCCCATCAGTTTCGTGAGGGCGTCATGAAGACAAGGGCCGAGTAATTTAATTTAATCACTAAATACAATGATCATTCGGAGTATACTTTCCGGTCAGATTAGAAGAAGTGAAAAGAAGTCATTCCTTTTGTAGGTCTACTTTAGAGGCTTTTTACCCTAATTCTAAATATAAATATAGTATACACGCCTTGATTCTTCTTACTTTTATCCTCACTCTTAAGATCTTATCTTATATATATCTTCTATTATATTACCTTCGTGATTTCAGCGTTCAAATAGCGACCTACGTTAATTTCAATATTCAAAGATAGTTAAATGTTCCGACTCGTGGAAGGCCACCCAGCTTAAAAAGAAAAGAAAAGCTCGCTGTGAACTTCGTTGACAGTGGGGATACAATGCAAACGCCTATAAGTAAAAAGATACTGAATGAACAAGAGATAGAGCATTAATAAAGACAAAAGAGAGATATAAACAAAGGGTGCGCAAGTATAAAAAGTACGTCTCTATGTCTTTTTAATATAAGTCTCTCTACTCACCCTTATCTATTAAATTTCTTGTCGAAAAAAAGAATATGTCTAAAGGCTATACAGTTGGAGAGAGGCATCCAGCTTCGATACTTAAGGAATTCAAGGAGTTTATCCACTAGCTTATTAAGTTTATAAAGGGTAAACTTACTCTTAATAAACGACCAACTATATATATAATTTTAGTCCATACCCAAGAGTTCGTTCCCGGATTCTTCCTTAAAATTAGAAATAAAATCTCTTCTTATAACCGAAGCGATCTCTACCACATAAATATATTTTTCTCCATAGAATAAATAAGTTTTTGACCCTTTTAGTAAATTAAATATAAGTTAGTCGAAGAGAAAGTACTCTTAGTAATTAAAAAACCAAAGTATAATTTTAAATTAAGAGATTTTGAGCGCGCTATTATTGTATTTTAAGTAATTAATAATCTATTCTTTATGTTTAGGAGATATCGTGTCCAGTTTCATTTTATCACTCTTTAATTTCTATGTACAGGTGCTAGAGTGTCTTCTTTTATACCTGTATTAATTGACAAAGTTAGACGAGAGTTATATTATAAGGTAAGATTAATAACATAAACTGATTATATTATTTAGGCGCTAACATTAGCTAGAACATTGAACTTATTTTATTTCATGCTATTAATATTTTTTAGAGGATTGGATAGCGGCTTGACTAGCAATTTGTCAAAAATAATAAAGACCCTGAAAATATAATATATATAGCTTAGTATCTCTCTGGTTAACTTTGGACTATAAATATATTTGGATATTGATATCGAAAATTATTAAATTTAGCACTGCTATCTGGGACTGTGACGAGCCCATTTATTCTAAAGTATTTTATCTTCTAGCTCTTGCCCTTGCAGACAATGCGCTCTATAGTTTCATATCTCTTGAAAAAATTTTCGAGCAAAGAATCCCTGAGGGGCAGGATGAGCTGATTCTTAGATAGAATAAAGAAGCCAAAGATCAATGCATTGTCAGAAAATCTACAGCGGTAGGGATTAGTAAGGATCCTTTAATAAAAGAAACGTATACGGCCGATTTTTGGAAGATCCTTGCAAATACTTGTTACTTTGTAACTACCACAGTTCACACGATGCGACGAGCTCTAAAAGCAGCTATTAAAGATCAGTGGTTATTCTATTTTTCTTTTAACTTATTTCCGTATTGCTAAGATTTTCTATAGATAAATACTTATTAGCTTACGTAGCGCAGATCTTTACACAGAAGTCCAAAGCTGTCTATGGCAACGACTATCTCGTTAACTGTTCTAGTGTGGACGTGTTCAATGCTTTGATAGATAAACCAGCCAATAATACTTACATTGACTATTTTCAGGGATACGGTCAATTCCACAAACACGGCCTACCACGACAATTGTCTATAGAGAAGGAATAGAAGATTGATACAGATCCACAGCTGGTTACCAAAGTTATAGAAATCCGCAATGCAAAGTTTGACAACAATATCAAGCGCCTGAAGCGTAATTACAATATCTTAAAAAGAAAGATCTATACTAGTATATATTAGCAGTTCCAAAGTGAATAGATTCAGAACCAGCGCGATTGGAAAATATTAACCAGAGGCCAAGAATGCCCCAATTTCGTGGAGTAAACTGCAGAAAAACAGGCTTAATACAAAGTTATGCCTAAATTAGATTGTCTAGCGGCTATCATATCATCTAATGTACCTCTTTCATTTGACAAAAAGGCTATTATTGTGAGGGATCTATATACTCAGTATCTCCGTGACTTTGACATGGTTTACCATCTGGGAGAGAAGCCAGTTGAAGGCCGATGTCCGGTGGCCAGTTGTGGCTATTTATTAGAGATGTGAGCCTTATCTATAGATCTACATATATCCTTTACTGACGTTCCTGCAGGTTGAAAAAGCCTACGAGAAGCAACTATATCTATACTTGTGTTTGCCAAGAAGTTTCTCGTACTATGAGAATTCCTCTTCAACAGATCAAGTATTGTTGGGAGTGCTTTATCTTCTTTAATGGAGAGAGCCTAGAATTCGAAAGGTATTGCGCTAGCCATCTCTTATTAATGACTAGCCAGTATTACGAAGTGATGGTGTATCGCCATACCACTATCTAGGCCAGGTACTGTATCAAATGTATATGGGATGATAAACGGGCCGCTGCCCGCAGAATAAGAGCCTTTGAAAGAAGCCCAGAGCTAAGAGATCATTTGGAAGAGTATATTGAGCAAAAGTCATGGCTGTCAGTTTACTCCGATCCTCATTGTAACTATATCTCTACCAACGAATTGAATTACCATCGACACCTTCACGATATATACTATTATAACAAAACTATTTGTATACGATCCAAGAAGGCCAGTAAGAAACGGTTGTTCTTGATGTAGGACGAGGAGTCTACTCTAGACAAAGATTATTGTATATAGCTGAAACGCCCGCGCAAGTAAGGTAAGAAGTCTTCTATATCACCATCTACTGGTACGAAAGAATTGAAGATTACTTTCTAGGAACCTTCCGCGATGTACCTGAAGCCTATCTTATCTGTCTCTGCTCAGGAGGAAGATGAGGATTAAGAGAGTCTTAAAGGTATGGCTTGGTAAGCTGTCAATCACTGCCAGAGCTTGAATTTGTCTAGTATAAGCCAAAATTACCAGACGGCTCGATTGGCTATATTTGGCATATCTAATTTGACTGATAGCTTAAACAGCTGCTTAAGCCCTTTAATAACAAGCTCCACTTTCGGTGCGGTTTTTATCGACCTACGGATTTTAGAGACACCGACTGCTCTCTTGCGCCAGCCTGTTAAGGAAACTGAACAGTTCTCTGCACGTAGCCTAGGACTATATGTGGAAAGTAACTATGCTACTGAGCAGCTCAAGGGCAATACTCCGCTTCAAGAGCTCTTCGCAGACCTAGTTTAAGGAGGTGTAGATTCTCAAGGTGTGGCTATACCAGAGATAGATAATATAATTATTAAATATACCCCACTTTCTCCAATTTCTCTGAACGCGAAGCCAGTACCAAGTTTGATAGACTATAAGTCGAAGCTAATAGACGAAGCGGATTACACAATACAAAGCTCTTTAAATATACACGTTATCAAAGGTAGGATAGAGAAGGCTATAGAGTTAATAAGGCCTATAATAAGAGCTAAAGTTAAGGAGCTAGCGGCCAAGGTTTCTTAGAGATCTATAGACTTCTAAATTTTAGGTTAGAAAGCTAGGCCTTACAGTTAAGAAGAGGACAAGTTACTGAAGATATTTATACGGAAGTTAGCAACTTTCGAAGCGGTGACGCCAGCTTTTTAAAGGTGATTTCCAGGTCGGTCTGCGATTTCACTTCGGAAACGCTGATCTATTATACGATCGCCGTTGCGGTGGTCGATCCAATTAAAGTTTTTATAAGAAATTATATAATTCGATAGATTAAATATAATTACTTTTATAGGTGAATAAGCTTTTTATTTATAAGATTTATAGTGTTGGTGGTCGCTAGAGTTATTACCTAGTAAATAAAGTCTTGCTTTGCTAATAGAGATATATTAAGTAATTAAAAGTAGATATAATAATATTGATACCAACTCCTTCTCTGGGCTTGAAAGGAATTAAATTAATACTAAGGGAAAGCGGTAATCCTCCATGCGTGATAAGTATTTTAAAGCCCGATCAGTTATCTTATTCTAAGTGGGAGGTATCTAAATAGCTAGTGCCCAAGAAATAATAGGAAGTATAATATAGTCCAGTAAGACGGGTTAATATACTATACGTATGAAAAATGACACTGTTTAATCTATGGGACCTGACCTGGCTTATAAGTAAAGTAAGATTCCATTGGATACTAATATTATAATGAAGTGGAATATATTTAACTGGATGCTTTATATAAATATATTACAGTATATAATCTTTCCCTACAATATAGAATATTGCACCGCCACAAAACAAGCCTTATATTATAAAAAGTTCACGTGTTAAAATATACATTGTAAATTACTATTACGTTTTATATTACATTATTTAGATACTATGTATAAGTATTGTCAAGTATATCTTTTTACTATATCTAGCGTCCTCTTTAAGGCTAATTAGTAGCTTGGTTGAGTACTGGATTTTTTAAATGACTAAGAAAATATTCAGTAATAAGCACGAAAAAATGATTATAATGGAGTAGTTATAGATATTACTTATAGAAAAGAAATTGATTAGCTAGCACACTGATTCTGATTGAATATGAAAATATTGAAACTGTGCTACTTTATAAATAATAATACCTCGCCGATTAAATATTACCTATAGTGTTAATACTTTCGGGTTATTAACCGCTTCCTAAAGGATATTTTTTATCTGACTAGAAAGATATGTATCGTTATTCTTTCTCTATATACTTTCTAGGAATACCACTCGGCGCAACCTATTGACCCAAGGAACCAATGCTTGATAGTATGGTGAGAATAACTCACTTGCAATCTTAATAAAATCCTCTTCGTCAATAACTATACCTTACTTAGAACGAGCTGGCTTTCTATTATCCTCATAGTTCTAACAATCGAAGTCAGTTGGCCCAACCTCTTGGCCTAGACTATTATAATGAATATATATCCAGAAGAGTATTTAAAAGAAAGATTCGAGGTTATGCCTGAATGAATGTTGCTCTCCCAGAAATAGATCTATTACTATGAATATTCTCGTCCCTATCTTCCCTCTAGCTCCAGATGGTCGTTCTCGATGATTCTCGATAGATAGATCCAGGTCGATGAGAAACGCTGACCATGACAGATTTCCTACGTCTTTATTTAAGATAAGATTCCCAGTCGAGACATCAGCCTGTAAAAGTCCTGCTTTCGTATGCAACGACTGGTAGCCTTGTATAATTAGTAATGAACTATAGTATATGAACAAAACTTATATTTTCTATGCAATTCTCAAGTGCATGTAATAGCGAGACGCGTAAGCTTGCTCTATATATAGGTAAACTATAATCTTTGATAATAACTCGACGATGTACCCTATCCTATATATTGGTATTATAGACACTTTTGGAAGGTGAACTTAAGTAAGGGCGTTTCTTTAGTAGCAGTATTGCGCTAGCTTGGCTAGATGATCTTCTTTGGCCAGTCGAGTTTGTAGAGCGACTGGCTCTTTCTATTCCTACTGTATTACTTGCAATTAAGGGCAGCTTATACTGTACTGGTCGAAAGTTCATGGACTGCGTGATATTTAATCCCTTTTAAATATTGCAAATATTGTCGATTTCTCTATTTACTTAAACGGTTTCATGATAGTGATATCTAGCTATATTAATCATCTCTTTCTCCGTCGCTTCCTATAAAAGTTTCCCCTCTCCTTCTCTCTTTGGATATTGCCATTAATCTTTGATAATAAGTAGTGAATTTGTCTTGTCTTTTTCGCGATGGGCTTTCCAGCAAGTTATAGCTCTGCCAGCAACGCATATAGATCTCTTTATTAGTCTTTCAAGGATAAGACGCTTACAATGTCCATCGCGTTGAATTTTAATATAGCTTTTTTCGTTAGATATAGAAATAATGCTTGGGTTATATCCTAATTGTTTATTGTTCATCGTAAGAAACCCAGCATGGCCAAAACAAATTGGAGCCTATCCTTGTTGATGTCGAAGGAGGAGGACGCTATTGCCCCGACACGGTCGAACTCCTAGAGTCGTATATTAAGCTTATATAATGTAAAGCCTAGCGTAAAACGACAAGTATTTTAAACTGTTAGGACCTCTCTTGCATAACACCCCAAATCACGCCATGTCCTAGAGGCTTGTGTTGTACTGTACTACACAGGGCTGAAATTCATAATATAAATGTCGAAACTTATGAAAAATGATTCAGCCTAACTCTGAATGTAGATTATAATGCTCCAAATCCTCGCTCGGTTTAATACTAGAGGGGTCAAAAGGAAGAAAGTTTTTTAAAATATCAAGGTCTTGCTAAAGTCTAAGGAGGAATTAATATTATTAATCTTCAGCCTCGCCGACAACTCAATAGTATCTTCACAAGCCTGGAGAACCAGAGGAAAGTAGAATATGTCCCCAAGCCGAACTTGTCGTGGCGGAGGAATGAAAATGGAGGTCTTCGGGCCAAGCCCCCTCTGAGTAGTGTTCAATGAGGACCCTTGATATCTGCTCGATAGTTAGCATTTAGGGTCTCTGGGTTGCATGGCTGACTAACTGCCACCTTGCCCTCCTCAAGTTGTATTCCACATAGCGGCAGTTCAAGCAGGACCTTTCTAGTTGATATCCATGCAGCATGTCTCTTCTCCTGACTGTGAACCTATAACCTCGTCCTAAAGCCAGCTGGATAGCTATTCTAGGAGATCCCTGGATAGACTCCAATAGATAGATAATGGTAGCATCATCCGCAGGACGGCAGGTTACTCCTGAAATCCACCACCTTGTATATACTGCGCACACATTGCTTGTTGTGGTAGATCGGCGGGGCATTTTAGATAAAATAGCAACACGAGACGCCTCGGACCAGTTGATATCAGATAGTACTGATGAAGGCATGGATGCCACGCTTTGGGACACTAGACTTGTATGGTACGATGGGAAAATGCTATGATTGCATCCCTGAAATGCATCCCTCCTCTTACTAGTCGGCTGTTGCTGGCTGGTAAAGGGAGGGTTAAAAGGATTACGATCATCGTCTTTATTTAATAGAGATAATATGTCTATCACGGGCAGGGCGTATGAATTGGTCGTGGAAGGTCATGCACGTTTCCAATCTATCGGGATTGGTTGAGTGTAGAAGAGTCCCTTTAGATAACTGGACTTTTTAAATATCTGAGTTTACCGTACGAGACATGCAGACTCTGGGTCCAAGGTGAGAAAGTACGACCAGTACGCGCCCGCTCGATGGCGAGTTTGTTAACACTATTGTCAAGAGTGGAATGAGACCCTTGTTTATCGATGATTTTTGAATATGGTAGTTCGTTGCAAGGCAACATAGGGTGGGTGGATCGAAAACGCCGAATATCATTGGCAACAGGACGGCTTAGTAATAAGCAGACATAGATCTGGTAAATGGAGTTTATATAGAAATCGTGAGGTGGCCCCGGGACTGGAATAAACTATAGCTAACTATAGACCTATGAAATGCACGCTATTTAAAGGATTATGGAATATATTGATAATCTGTAAAGTGTGTACATAATAACGGCGGAGCAAGTGGATTACGTTGGAAAGAGGTATTGGTTCTGGAGGGCGGGTAATTAATAGGAGATTCAATCATTCGCTGGGTCTACCTACCCACCTCTTTATCTAAGATTCGGAAACTGGTCCTTTATTCTCACGAAAGGTTGAAACTCTGTGCTATACAAGCTTACTCTCTATTCAAGGTATTTATAAATCATTTCCCTTGAGAGATCTTATACACCGCGGTATACATATAATAAGAAGCAAGCTATTTTATTGTGTAGATAATAATATCTTCTTATTAGCGCTTCTTCCCTGGGAGCTAAGTATAGCAACACAGATAACTATGTAGTCTTGAAATATCTGAACCAATACAGCCCAGTTAATATTTCTGAAGTTAGATGCTTAGAGGGTTTACTCTACAGCTACTATTAGAAGGTAGCCCTAGAATAGATTGATAGCTTTGGAATTTATAGTTAAAATGGGAGCCTTGATATAAATATTATAATATTACTAGACTTGTGCTATTTCTACTAAGACCGTCTGAGAAAAGCACCTTGAAAGATGATATTATGCCGATTTCCCCTTTTCCAGAGTGGTGCTATGGGATGAAAGTTACAGGCGTATTAGCTGGTATTCGAGGTTTTGTATTTACTAAATCAACACCCTATTTTGGGACTCAAGCTGTTGATTCCTTGCCTGTAAGTCTCTGTTTTTATTGTGAACCTTCGACAATTTGCAGTTTAGTTGTTCATTGCATGCGAGAGTTTCCCGATTGAGCTGGTAAAATTAATAAGCTTCGCGATACGCTTGCTTAAGCAGCTCTCGAATGCGTTGTATAAGATAAGGCGCTATAATAATCATGTCCGATTTAGCATTGAAGGGAAAGGTAAGGAACTATACTACTTACCCTGGGTTGGAGTGTAAGCGCACAGCGATCTATTGTGTATATTTAAGAAACAAAGGAGTACACCACCGGTAGCCGTGAATTGATTTAGAAAATTCTTATATAAGTATCAAAGATTAGAAGAGTTTAATATTCGACAGTGTTAGTTAAGTGCTTTTATATCTTGAGTTTTATATTACTAGCCTCATTTAACTGTGCCAGCTATATTAGTTTAATGGGAACAACTCATTGTGTTTATATCTATACCATTCCTTTTTATACGCTGCAATAGATCCATCACTACCGCACTGTTGACTTGGCTCCACATCATGTACACTTCTGAATATTATTGGAGTATATGAAAGGGAATTAATAATCGATCACAATTTATACTACCGGGAGGTAAGCGGATCCCTCGAGAACCCATCGCAGATACACTTTATTCACACAGCTTTCGTTCCTATCCTTTCATTCTAGCTGGGAACTATGTCTTACTCTCACGTAATATGGATTATAGAGCTAAAGTATAACGTTAATGCACCAACGGAGGGAAAATGTTAGCTGGTTTGAAAGCGATTGTTTGCCTGCTTTTTAATCCCAGTCTTTTGAGCCACAGCTTTTTTCACTAGAATCTAATTTACCTACAATCCCCCATATCAATCCACAAGCAGCATTAATTACTCCCATCCAGTAGTGATATATTGGACATATAGCGTAACTCACGCCTGTAATAATTCAGTGGAGAAGCGAAAAGCTATTAACCGGTCACTGCACTACGCAATCCTATGGGTGTCGCCAGTCACTGAAGGTAAAATACCATAGCTTCCTAGCGAAGATGTCTATAGAGAACAGAGACTGTGTACCAACCATTGCATATTCTATTATTATTTATTCTGTATAGAACGGCCACATACTGACACATCCAAGTATAATAATAAAGGGAACTCACCAGAGTCTGGACAGGAGAATTTAACGAGCTGGAACTCTGGCTAGGTAAGGCACAGATCAGAGGGCTCAATATGTACGATTATTCCAACCTGCGCCGACGGAAGTCAATCTTTTCACTATCTTTCTACCCTTCTCAATAAGCAGAGTAATTGCGGGTGACCACTGTGCATATCTTTCCCATACACAGCTTGATATTGTGCTTCTTGAGGTATTCGTCTGCAACCTGTATCGATGTGGCGCGAAAACGTACTAGCTGCATTTCGAATATCTACGGCAAGTTCGACATATCCTCGCTTTTAACAGACAAGGAATCGTTATCTGAAGGGTTCTGCTTCACCGAAAGGGAAGGGATGCTGTTAAAATCATGGGTTTCGCGCGACTCCCGCTTGATAATTTTGTCAACGTTGTCTTCCACGCTGCGCGTAAAATCGACCATATTCTTATTATTCTTATTAAAGTCGGCCAGTGCTCCTCTAGTATTAAGATTAAGATTGTCTATCGACTCTGGAAAGCCATAAGACTCGTCGGACATACTGTCTATGTCCAAGAAGCTAGGCATTTCATCCTCTAACTGGCCATCTGATTCACCAATGTCTAACACCAGTGAAGGTCCTTTATGGAGCCTCTGAAATTTACGCTCGCGTTCCATGCCCGCTTTCCATTCCTTGGCGTCTATTATATCTAACTTTTTCTTTCTTGCCGCCTCGAGTTCGATTTTCTTCTTACAGTTGGCCATGGAGACGAGCCTATCAGCAACTCCGACGCGGTAGCTGAACGTGGCTGAATCGCCCTTATAGAAGCATGCCCAGTCCAGGATCTTATTATACACTATTTCGAACGCTATTACCGCTGTGACCATATTTTTTACTATACTAAAAAATAACTAAGTAATAGATATTTCGTAGTCCGTCGAAAAATATTGGCAATCAAAGAACATATATATAGCCTTTGCCAACTTGTGCACAAATACCTTCTTAATCACACGTCTAGTATAGTTCTTAACGTTGATTATTTCCATCTTGTTTATTCCTCTATATTGAGCTTTACTTCTATAATCACTGTTAGCTACTAGATCCGCTTGGGAGACATTATATTAGGCCATTAGCTTCTAGATAATAAAAAGGACGGCTTTAATTTCTAACTCGGTGGTACTCCTATGGCGAGCTCGACTTAGGTATTTCTGTATTTTAATAAGGATATCTCTATCCAAGGACCCAAGTGAATCTTTTAGCTTAACTTGAGCCGTTTTGATCACAGTCGCTCTTTGTAAAGGCTGTCTCTGCTTTTTAGCCCTCATCGGGACAGGAATACGGGGGAGAATATGGCACTGTGTTTATTGATATGCTGAAGTAGTATTTCTTGATAAATATAGTATTGAGATTATAAATTTTTTAAATGGAGGATAATATGGGTATTTAGCACTTATGGCGGCGGCCGGTTGGTGGCTTTCGTAAAGTTCAGTTTTAGATAACTGCGAGCCGTGCAGGGCGACGACTGCGTTTCACCGGTGTTAGTTATAGTTGCTTATAGCCAACAATTCATCGGCGATTTGATAGCTCTACTTATTTGCCATGACCAATAAGCCTGTATAGTACATACAACAGGACAGTGGACATTTTTGGTCCTTTTTTGCAGTGAGCTCTTTGCTAGACCGCAATCTATTCATTTATTGGATGTCTTGGCCCCATGTCATTCATTTGTGGATCATCATTTATATCAGATTCCTACCTTTTTCGGTACTTTATTTATTCTCTGTACCGGTGCTGAGCATGGACACTCTACCGAAAAAGCTCCCAATGGACACTCTAATCAGTTAACTTGTTGCAATGAAGCCCTTTGTTGAGTGGGACGTTCGTCAAAATCTTCATGCTAATGGTACAGTGTGGTGGGGAATTCCAACGCAGTTGGCTGGCGGTCAGCCAATAGTTGAATCCCATACTGATTGATCAATACTTGGTTCTTCTTTAGGGCCACTACAATGATCCAGGCCTTGATAAAAGCAGAAGGATGGCATACTGGGACAAAGCCTGGACGAGGAACTGGTTGGCGCCTACTGAATGCCTGGCTAGGCTTCACGCTAGAACTATGAGGGTGAGGTTGAGTTTACCAGAGAATTTATATTAAACTTGGAACCTTTATGAATGTTCAGTATATCACAATCCTAAGAAGGGTTCAGCAAATCCTGGAAATATGGTACACTATCGAAGCTTGCACGTTATAATGTTACATATACATCCAATTGTGATACTATATGCTTCAGGTACGGCAGGCGAAGTTGACCTGCTCAATCTCAGCCTGACGATCCAATCTTCAAAGTATCTCATATCTGTATTTAACTAAATCACTGTTGGTTAAACAGCAAGAATGACGGCCTTTTAGGCTTCATGGTTAGCCGAGCAAATCTACGTACACTTTACAGCCATATGTAACAAAAAATATTAACCTCACCGATAATCTATCATATCAACCCGGTCAGATACCTAAGACAATTTATAACACTCTACCATGAAGCGCCCTTGTCTGCTATTGCATATCTTGGAGTATATTTGTGGCTATAGATAATTGTTTCAGCTATGCCTTGCCATGTTAGGTGTCTTATGGGTTATATTTGAAACAAAACCCATACTTTAAATTCAGAGCAAGATTCACTTGTGTCAAAGGCCAATCTTACGTGCTGATTCATTATCCAGATTGTCCTAACCAATGCACTTCTTTTATGGCATATGGCTTTGGGTTCGGCGCAGGTATAATCCGTCACGTCCTGCACAGTTTCGATGATGCATTAACTTGGAAAATTCAGGCGCAAATCTCTACTTCCCTCAAATGCAGCTATCAGTACCACAGACAAAACTCGCGCGACTACCTATGGGACACAGGAACACAAACAGAGCATCACGAGGCTGCCAACTAAGCGGGACCAGCCTTTCTATCCAGCGACCAAAACGAGGATAACAGCCAGGCCTCTTCGGTGCGAGCGCTGTAACGGTCGTCGTTCCTCAGCGTACAACTACAACCATTATCGAGACCCAGTGACATATCCTTCCATAGATATCTGCTCCCGATGGTGGACGGGCTGTGCAGCTGCGAAATCTGAAGCGCAGCTGCACAATGATCTACAGCAGTTTTATGAACTACAGGCTAGCAGGATGATATAAGAAACCAGCCAATGGTGTAACTACCTAAAACAACCTTTTATATTTATTTTCTCCACTTTTCTTCGCCATATATGAATAAAGCCACAAAATGACAGAAAATAATAACATGCTAGGACAAAAATAGTATAAGAACGAGAAGCTATCTGGCTAAACTTGATATAGGGTAATTTATAAGAGAAGAAGCGGCAAACAACATTGTATATAAATAGGTAAGCCATTAAAAAGAACGGTACAGGACGCGGTAATTCAAGACAAGTTTCCCCAAGGGCCCAGCAAATCGAGTAATCTTGACAGCTTAATGGATGGATCAGACTCCATTTCTTGCGAGAGACGGTTCCGTGCATCAACTAGTCACCGTACACTAAAATTGTAGCAATAGAATTATCGGCTCTCGCATGGTAACACACTTATAAAATATATATCCAGGCCCTATATTCTTTAATTCTTTCTCATATGGAGGCTACTAATAAAAAGTTAGGTCATACTTTCATACGAAGTAGTAGTATATATTAGTATCTTAATCAAGAAAAGTGGACTACAGTACTCAGACATTGACTTTTGCAACTGAATATAAGTAAATTCCCGATAGCTTAACAGAAACTCACGAACCCTATTCCAGTAATATATATTCTGTTTGAAGTCTTTTTTTCTTAAGTAATAAGATATATTTCAGGAAGTTCTCCTTTCTAGGTGGATGCTTGTTATACCTTACTGATAGATCGCTTATATTATTTAAGTTTACTGCCTTAGCTTTAGTATTAATCTATGATATAATTATTAGTAATAAGCTCACTACCTCCAGATAACTAAGGCTACTGGCTGCAATAAGCGTACGAACAGATAGCCTCGCTCCAATATATACCAATCTAGTAATATGAAGGTACATCCAAATAAAGAAGAGTAGCTAGTAGTCTTACACCAGTTATAATTAAAGTTCTTTTTATAATATGCTAAAAAAGCCTAGCTTATACTTTAACGAGATGGTACTCTTTATATAGGATGATCAAGTAATAGTAAAAGGCGCGGACTATGATTCGTTCTCGCCTAATTATAATGGTATATAGAGGCCGGCATTAGGAAAGTGTCTTGTAATTTATTATATCTATTCTTTAAAGCACCATATATAGATTAAATAAAAGTATATGAATTGAGGAATGGCTAGTATATTCCTATCAGAGTAGTTGTGTCAACTTTCAATAACATTTTAAATCACTAAGCAAAACGATATCTACTCGCACGGCATCCTTATCTCTAGGTAAACTCCTTGGATTAAAACATATAAAGTCGGCGAGTCTACTTGAAACTCTATATTATTTATTTTAATATTATGTTATTGTTTTCACCATAAGTGTGTAAAAAAGTAACAAATCTTTAAGAATACCGCGTACAATTGTATTGAAATGTGGAAGCATATGATAGAAAATCAGTCTCTTATACGTTCGAAGCAGTCGATCAGATGCCGTCTCGCTAAATCGATAAATCGAGTCAGATATCTATTACTATTGGTCAGTTGCATAATACTCACCTAGTCATTTTTATCATTTGGAAAATTGCTATAAATGGCCTTGAGTTTCTTAGACAAGCAAGACGCTCCCCAGATAGAACACTTCCAGGTAATTTCTTCCAAAGCAGGGAATTTATTTAAAAGTAAAAAAGATAAGAATCCGGGTGACCTAAGTAGATAGATCTTTTTAAAGGAAAATAGCTCGACGTTTAGAGCTCGACATGTGCCCCACGAGTCGTTTATAATAATTTGTTCCAGCCCTACTCCAATCTCGCGGAGGATATCGCTTAACTTGTCGCTTAACTCACCCTTTAACTATATTATTTCCAAGGTTTTTAGAGATTCTGATTTCCCATGGAAGATTAATCTACCAAGCTGCAAGTAGGAAATAATCAGTTTAAAAAGTCTCGGTAGCATTGAAAAGTCTACGAGAACAGCGCAGTCCCTATCCCACGCGTCTTCCTCCGAATAATAAAACTCTATATTAAAATAAATTTAAAGATCCAAGAGAGCTGGTATAGCGGGCACCACTAGAATACCACTTGATAAACTTTCTATCTCCAGCGTCTGCAGCGACTGGAATGGTGGTAGAAGTGGCCAGGAGCCAGGAATAGTATAAAAAAGAAGCCACTCTCGAAGGGCTGGCTGCTTAATGAGCTGGTGCTTTAAACTATTTGTGCTTTTATCGCTTCTCTCGGTATCGAGACTAATAGTTTTTTTGACATCAGTAGACGGCATAACAGTGAAAAGATAATCTTAAAAGCCTTACCGGTATCGCTGTACATTAAAGAATCGACTTAACAGGTTTAGCATGCAAGGCTCCACAGCTCGGTGGCAAAAGATATATACCTCTCGAACAAGTGGTAACCACTCGCCTAAGAGTTGGAAAATTCTAGTTACTGGTAGGAGCCTGTCGTTCAAGGACTTGGGAAAGTTATATAGTACATAGTCGATTTTGATTCGTCGAAAGAGAATCTTGGCAGCATTGTATCGAATACCCTTTAAGATATTGAATAATACCCACAGATTGTGGTTCTTTAGCTAATATAACATATCAGTATATTATGATGTCTGCAAACATGGTTGGTTAATATTCTGAAATATTATAAGTAGTAATTCAGGAAACAGGCCCAACAACATTTTCGGGTAAGAGGGCTCTCCATTTGGCCGCCAAAGAACAAGAGGGTGACATTTCACCAGATCTTTCGCAGCTATTATATCCAGATCAAAACATTATTTCAACCCAAATTGAGTAAAATTCTCCTCAGTTGCATAGGTATAATAATTGCTTGCTAAAGCCGTCCATGCAAAAAAAAAAAAAAAAAAAGAAATCTAGCTAGAAGCCAACTTAGAGGTAGTTGCGCTCTCCGCTTTCATATATCCACCTCAAAATTTGTATATAGTATACAACTGTCCAGCTATCTACAATAACACAGTTAACTAAGAGTTTGATTATAAAGCCAGGCTTAATAGGCCTATCCATTACACCAACACACTAGTGCGGCACGATGTGGGTTAAGTGGTCATTCTCAACTCATTGAACATCCCCATTACACAATAGAATAAAAGGAAAGCAAAACCGTAAACCGTATTTTAAGTAGGATTCCGCTCCTAATGATACACTCCTAAAATGAAAGCGAAGTTACCCTAAAATAGGATTTCTATATAAGGCTAAATCCTAGCACAGAAACAATGTGGCCTCCCTGTTTATAGCTGAACTTCTGCCTTCAAGCAACTGTTCGACACTTAGATATTGAACCTTTCGGACATCGCTAGGGTTAAGACCAATCTACTAACCAGGTATTATATAGTTTTTAAAAATTTGACCATTACAGTAACTAAAAAATTGAGCTTAACATTTCAAATCCCGGCTATCCTGTCGTCATAGTCTAATAAGAGAGGACAGTAGGAAAAGTAGACAATAGAAAAGGAAAAAGAATTTACAAGAGGAAGCACTGAATTGGATGTGTATGTTTCAGTGTTGAATGAACCCATCTAGCTAGTCAGAAACTTTGGTTTTAAACTGAGTAACCTAATGTTCGCTCAGTCGAAAAAGCCAACCGAGGGGTGACCTTGGGGAACTTGTATCGAGTGTTTAACAAGTTGTACTGTACCAAGTCTATGCTATACTGGCAGGATCCACTTAATCCAATAGATAAACTGTATTGTTAAAAGATTTCTAGAATATATCGCTAGATACCTCCGGTCTCCGACTATACTAATCAAATAGAATATAACGAAATTTGATCATGTCAGGTAGACCCGTTTAGCATGATCTTTCCTGGACTGGCACAATGAAGACAGCTGCTATTGTTTAGTATTCATCCGGTACCGGCATATATTAAACACTCCCTTACTTCACCAGCAAATAAGGGCGGTACGGTACATTGTTAGTGAGCTAATCTATTAATACTATAAATACCAACATTCCACAACAAATACAGTAGGTCCGGAAGGCAAATGTCCTCCTCTTTGGCTAGCTAGATTAAACAATAATATTAATAAACAGCTCGATATTTACAGAAAACAAGAACAACGGTAGTATTTCTATTTATTTATCAAAGAGGGTATATTCAACCATGGCCCATAGAAACGAGTTCACCAGACGAAAATATCCGAGAGAGTTTAGAATTCCATAGTTATTAAGCAGACCCACTCGACTTAATTAACCTTTATTTCGTATTTTTAACTAATATCAGCTGTCCTCCATATTAAATAGTAATTACCAAATATATAAGGTGGAAAAGAAAAGGAAAAAAGAAATTGGAAATATAGATACGGTGGTAGATCTTCGATCTCATTACTTGGAGGGATCGGCTGGACCAGACGTTGAACACATTTTTTAGATATCGATATATTCAACGACTTCTCCGACTGTATATGCGCGCCCTGAACTAAGTGGTAATAATGGTCTATTCTTATACTAACGAGCGTTTAACATAGCAAACTTATTCTTGAGATGAGAGGACCTTTATAGATAAATAATCTTTATACACGTTTATAGTAGGATCATTTGATCTTAGACTTAAAGTACGGTAATAAGAATAGACTCTTATATTAGTCGACACTCGTGCCTAAATTCCCGAGTTTCACTTTGGTTAATTTTTTATTGGGACGCGACAGTAGAATTAGAATATCTACCCAAGAATCTGACAAGCTAAGATCTGAAGTTAAATCCTATCTTCTTTTTATTATTTCTCTACCTTATCGATGGACATGTTTCCATTCGAAAGAAAGATAGAAGTACATAGTCTAACACAAATTGCCGATATTATATTTCCCGCTCAGATAAGCTAAAATCTCTTATATTTTCATGATTCCGTTTCAGTACAGTATAATATTCTTCTGTCTCTGCTCAATATTGAAAATTCCGTTAGACAATGACCTGCGCGGTCCTGTACTGCACTGTGAGAGTAATTATTATTTTTTTTTTTTAATTTATTACTCTTCGTTAAACTCTTCAATTCTAGAATATTTCATATAAGTATAGTAAATCTGTGCTGCTGATGGCAGTTACCACGTTATACCACGTTTAAAATAGTAGGGGGAAAAGAATCTATCTTTTCATGGAATGCCGCTTTTTCTTATTTTTGAAAGAACAACTACCTCCTTCTTTCCCCACTTTATATGTCTGCAGGGCACCCTAGACTTAGGTAGTTCTACTAACTAAATATCTTAATATAGTTGATTAAATTGAAGTCGCTGGGATTAATTATATATATTATACTCGAATATTCTAAGGAAAAGGGTCTAGTTTTGGAACTCCTACTTTTGATTTACTTTAGATCAAATTTATCTCTTTCTGGAGTTCTCTTATTCCCTTTGATTTTTTTTTTTTTTTTTTTTTAGTACTTCTAGCTATCTAATTCGACCGAAAATTCTTCAACAAAGCTATACTTGCTTTTTTCAACATCATCGAAGTCTTTAGCAAGGTACGAAAAAGTTAAAATAATAAGTATCTAACAATACTAGATAGTAAGGGAAAGAAATAATATTATAATCTAGGAAAGTAAGTTAAAATTAAATAAAAATCTTAGATTTCCATAGATGATTATTTCAATATTATCCAACGTTAGGGTACTGTACTGTAAAGTCTCCATTAGCCTACTTTGAATAACTATTATAAGCTAATCGATATAGTATAAAAATAATCACTAGCTAAGTCTTAGTATTGTATACCGTAGGAATAGACTTTAATAATCTAAATTTTTTGAGCAATATCCAGTATGTATATTTTCGGGATACCTTGGTATTGGTCGGTGGTAGAGCTTTTCTTCAGTCCATCTGTGGTATACCCAATTTATATGTTCAACGCTGGCGTCAACTTCTCAGTTTCAGTCGTTCAACTTCCGATACAATACAGTCTAAAGGAGTGTATAGTATCGATTCCTATTACTATAATGCGTGCAGTTTCAGACTCTACCCCACATAAATAAAGAGGAGAACCCTTTATAGGGACCTCTGTCTTAATATCCTAGACTTATTCTCTACACATCTACTCTATATTATCTATTCTTTGATATACTCTCGAATCCTGTGCGATGGCGGTAAAGAAGAATATACTCTCAATTAGTGATAGAGAATTTACAAGCTTGGTTGCGGATAAGATGATTCTCGATTTTCTAGATAATATAATTCTGAATCTCAAATGCGAGAGAGCTGTGAGTGCTATTACCAAGAAAATAAATGGCTACTTACTAATCGAGGATAAATCAATTGATAAAATCTAGTACACCGCCAATTTTTAAGAGAATTTATATAATGCACTATCGAATATTTAGTAACAATAATAAATATTCTGAGGAAGACCTCGATGCTTTAGCTAGGTATATAAAGGAGAAACGTCCTCATTTAATAGATGTGCTGAAGAGCTACGAGCATCAAGTGGGAAACGTGGTTGAAATAGGCCTGATCCCTGACAATTTAAGCTTGCAAAACATGGGAGAAAGGGTGAAGAGAACCTTAGCCGCAGACCACGAAGAAGCTAATCGTGACGATTGTATATAGGCTTCAATGGAATAGAAGTAGCAAGAATACGCCTAATGTAGCTCTTACTAAGGTATGCGGCCTTCTGTGACGGGGGTTTGATTTGAGTATCGACTCACGCGTCTTGAAATTTTCCCTTTTGACCGACGCGAAACCGCTGCTACGTCGGTTACAAAGGTTGCGCTTCCAATGAGAATTATGAGTTTTTCACTTCTCTTCCGGTTTTCTCAGCGAGCTTTCTTCTATTTTATAATCGGATTGAGATATTTATAGCCTACTTAAGGCCGTGTAATCTGGCCATTGTATTTTATTTGTTCCTGCTTAGTATTTTCCTTAAGCTAAGTTTATACTGATATGCCATGTTTATCCACTTCCTTGCGTAACAGTAGCAAATCAGCCTTGAGTCCCGCAATGCAATTACAGGTATTCTGTAAAATTAATGCCTTTCTACTAGGCTTTCTGCCTTTCTTTGACTTTCTATTAATACTGTTCAGGTCTTTGGCCTTTATAGCGCAAGATCTAGTTATATCTTCGAGTTGCTTAAATTTAGCATTTATATTATCTCGATACCGCTTTTCGTTCCGGTTATGTACCTTCTTTCCTATTTTGGATAGGTTTGGGTCCAATCTTTTCGACACAATCTTTTGTAGGTGACGAAGTCGTACAAGTCCATCTCGTGATGGTCGCGTTTTCTGTTTTCCTGGCTGTTGACTTAGAACAGGAGCGTCCAGCCCACAATTCAAGTCGGCGTTGTAGGATCTAGTTGGATTATGTGGTTCTACTTGCTTCGCTTGTTTTATGTAAGGTTTTTCGTTCGAAATTGTTTCTAAGTTCTTTTTATGCTTCGTAGGCAAACTATCGGGGTAGGTAACTTTTTCAAAGTCGCTGTGCTGCGGTGAAGAATGGCATGCGGTTATGCTCTAGTATTTCAAATACTGTCAGCATGCTTTATACAATTATAACAACTGCCTTAGGTTGCACAGGGACGGAAAGGAAGGGCTTATTTTGAACTTACTGTAGGGGTATTGGAAGCGCAGGTCGCAGTGCTTGAGGTCCCTGATTGATAAATTATACCACATGTCTCTAGCAGCTCAGGGAAGTTGTTAGCACTTTCCATTACTCTATTAGACCAATATAGAAATGGCTGTACTTGGTCAAGGAGTAGCCATGGCCATTGGTTATTTTCTCCTATAATTTCTGTCGAAAAGGTAGAGTTACACGTATGAAGGAGAACCAGGTCGACCAAGGTGCCCAGTTAATATCTTTGTATATAGCTGATAGGAGTGGTTAATATGTGACAATTTATATTAAGCTAAACATTCCTTAGCCTTACGATAACTTAATTTAATAACTCAGCACTTGGCAACATGACATCCTGTATTCCTGTAGAGAATATCTAGTTATGACGTAAAAGACTTTCGGGTAAGGCTTAAAAGGCGGGGGAAGTATCCGAACCCCTTTATTAAGAAACGCGGTTTTTAAGTTTTATCCTAGACTAGAATCGGAAGGCGATCTAGTCTTTATAGGTATAAATATTAGCTCGAAGCATAAAGATTTTCTATCTAGGTACATTTTATATTCCGAGACGCTCTCATCCCTATATCATCATATCGTGGAGGGTTAAACATTTATAAAAACAAAGAGAAAAAGAAAAAGAAAACAATAAAAAATCATCGCGATCGCCTCTCCAGCGCATCCAGTCTAAAACCCGTAAACTTGCTAAACCACTAGGCCAAGTGCGGGAAGAACATCACTGCATCGGGTTTTGTCATAGTCTGGTTTATACACCATGGAAAACCTCGTAGAAAAAAGGATATATAAATATATGCACTACAAAAGATAATTAGAGCTAATTCCCTTGGTAACTCTCAGGTACCTAGTAAGGAAATATTTTTAGATGATCTCATTTCTATAGATCACGGTTAAATATGACCTCTTTGATAGATAAATAGAGATATTGCTTAAATCTATTCTTTGCTTTTTCTTATCTAAAGTAGTTATCTGTAGGCGCTATCAATAGGCGCCAGCTGTCTAGTATTTTTGAACATACATAGTTACGGAAGGCCTAGTACTTAATTGTAGAGTATATCTACCCTAAAGGGATGCAAGTTACCCTACCCTTCGTTCTGTATGCGCATATCTTTTTCTTCTCTCCGACCTTAGAATAGAACCTCCTGTATCTGATACTGTGCCGTATTTTGGGGACTTTCTCGAGATAGACCCTTTTAGTCTTCAAAAGGGCCCCCGTCTGAAACGGTTTGTGTCATTACTATTAAGTCTCGTGCTCTATAAAGCGTACCTCACTATTCTAAGTAGAGGTGAGAGCCTCGCACAGTACCTAGCAATGAAGCTATTTAGCAGGTTCTGGACAAAAAATTCAACACATTCCTCAGAAATAACAGTCCCTTCTCGAACCCAAAGTATAATATACACCATGATCTTGGTTGTATCGGTGTTTCATATGCCATCTAGATCCAAACCGATCTTAGAATAATGGTGATAGTATCTGTCACTGCAGTACCTAAGTACATACAATTAAGGTATCGAAATCTATGTACCAGGCGCTCAAGAGCGGTATTTTTCAACGGCTTCTCGAGCCATAGTAAATAGCTGGAATTACAGAAAAAAGATATAAGTCACCGAGCAATCCATTGCAGAAGCATCGAAGTGGGATGACTCTTCTTTACAACGTAATATAGATACCACCGTGCAATATTTGAGAATATAACAGCTAATCGTGTATTGGATAGCCGTCGAGAGCTTTGGAAACTTATTTCAAGATTTATATAAAAAGTCTGTTGCGCTTCGTGCCACATTAGATAATATCCCATTTACTAGACCTCCCACTACTACGAGCCTTCAGCCATCTACGATCCTATATCACAGGGAGATTGGCGCAGCTATAACGGCTGCAAGGACATTGATAATAACATATGTCCACTATAAGGACGTCCACATACCCCCACCGCAGGTAAAGCAGGATTTATACAGAATGTCTTAGCCTCGGAGCCCATAGACAGATAAAAGATCAGGTTAATATTCGGATATAAATCTGAATATCGCAGAGCAGTTGTGTACTACCATAATCTTGATAACAAAATTCTCACCACTAGTACCCATAGAAAAGAAAGAACTTTCAGACTTATCAGATTACATATAGGTATCTAATTCACATTCAGCGAGAGCGACCGGATACAAAAGAAAAAGGAGAGCCAAGTGGCAGTGACGGGCATAGTTAGCTGCTGCACAACACAAACTTTTGTGCGTATATAACCTATGTAGGGGGTTCAATAGACAACCTACATTGCGAATAGCTTCTGGATTAAGTACATTACCCAGATACGTTATGTGCACATCTACTGTGTAGCACTTGTCCAGGACTGATTCCATTGTATTATTCTGTATTATATGCTATCGTTCTCCTGCGGGCGCACAGTAACCTTGAGTCTTCAATAAAATAATATATTAATATAGTCAGACTATGGCCTACGTTAAGCATCGGTTATATATTTTCAATCACTCTTCACGGCTTCGAGACCTTTAGATGGCAGCCATACGGACGGTTCCTAGATTAACATGTGAATAAAAGGTTCTACATAATCTAACCTATTACTTTAACCTATTTGGTTTCTCACTTTAGTTAATAATCTCCGCCATTTTTCATGCTTTGAAAAGTAAGTCTTCGGCTTAGAGATCCGTGGAGCTTCTCTTGTAGCCAAAGCTGTACCCAAAAATGAAATAATTCTCGTTGCTCCCCCCGAATATAAAGTAGATAATAGCTAAGTTATATCTATCTTATCCACTAGAATCATCTCCGAATCGGAATTCCACTTTATAGTTGTCGCTTCTGAGTTTGTGGAGTCTATGGAATTTCTCCTTTCAGTGAACTCTAATATAGATATTAAAAACTGCTCAAATGCATGTCCTTCTTCTACATACCTAGAGTTCTTTTATAGTAGGCGAGGGGAACTTCAGTTTCCGGTAAGGCATCGTACTTACCTATATAAAAGCTCTCATTAAAAATAGCCTTATTTCGTCCCGGTTTCTTAACGATATAAGACCTCTTATTCTCTATATGCAATCTGCTATACAAATTTTCCAGTTCGCTATGCTCAAAGAAATAACCGATAGTGTTTACTGTTGCGGGCTGGAATGACCCACTCTCGCCTCTTGGAGATATCCTGGTATTCTTAGAAAAACTAGACTTCTGGTCAAGAGCTTTATTAACTAGTTAGCTGTCAGTACAACATATCCTAAGAAAAATATAGAAGACTTACTCATTATTTTATATAGCCAGAAATTATGCACTTTAACAGAACTTCTTCAACCGAAGGAAAAGAACGGCGCGAATAGCTATTATATACACCGTTGTTTCGCTAGATCGTTGACTAGTACAGATATAAGTAAAATTGCCAGTCAATAAGCAAGAATTCATTCTCAGTCTATACGTTTTAGTGGGCCACTTTACGCAAAGAAAACAATTACTGGTCTCAGACTTCAACCACACTGTCATTATAATTGATTTGTACCTAGAAATTATTCATAGACGATATGAAATTATTACATTATTTCCAAGGATTTTGGGAGAACTACACAATCACAAGAGACCTGGGATATGCTAATAGGCATGCTAGTTCCTAAAGTAGTACAAAGTCAGTACACAGGGGGTTTGAGTCTTTATATATAATAGAATGATGATGCTTACATTACTATAGTAGATGCTCAGACGATATACCAAATAAGTTAGGTATATTTATGATAAAATGGACTGCCTCACAGAATAGAAAATAAAATCTGTAGATTTAGTCCAAACGATATCTAGAAAGACGTGATTCTTAAAGTCTGACCAGGTGTATATTCAATACAAGCATAAGATACGCTACGCAGAGCGCAGTGTATTATTATTTTTCAAGGTTAACGTCTATATAGAGCCATTGGCTATGGCAGGCATAAAAAGAACCTGCGTAGTATAGAGGGTTATACTGGTTAAAGAATAGCCAAATCTAGGCAGTCAATAATATCTATAAAGCAGAGTTTAATAGAAAATTCTGCGAAGCCTATAGGTATGGTATACCTCTACAGCTCGTATCGACAATGCCTTATATCAATGCTTTGGTCTTTATCAAGATAAATTACTATAAAATATAGTCGCAATAAATTTCTATGAAAAGTTTTACTAAATACTTAAATCTATCACTGACAATGCTTAAAGCGGTTTAGCCTTGTTGACTACTGCTTTCATCACATGGGGCTACACTTAAATAGAACCTATAAACTATCATTTATTAAGAAGAGCAGGTCTTGGTAACGTTACTATATCATCTTTCCAAGATTAGTAAAGCGTGACTAGTTTTTAAGTACGCTCTACTTTTATAAATACAATTGACTATACTCATTAATTCTGGTTCTATCAAACTATGATATTAACTGAAGCCTTGGGAACGTCCAAGATCCTGCAATTAGACATCGTCTTCTGTAGTACAAGTGAACGGGAGTACTTAATATATATCCTTGCTCTACGAACATGTATTAAATAAATGAATTGGGGTTATTATTATACAAATATAGCTCGATAATTAGGAAGCTGGGATTTCCAAGCGAGTAGAGGATAGTATATTATATAATATTTGATAAAGCTTAGAATATCTAAATCGACTAACCTCTCTTTCTATTTTCACTTTAAATAGAATAATAGAATTTATTATCAAGGATATTATAGGAGAAAAAAGAAAGAAAATAGACAAGCTATAAGCGAGTCGACCGATTTTGTGTTTCCGTATTTGGTCCAGCACTGAACTAACCTCAACAGCCCCACAAATCCCGAGTATAACTATTTAACCTCATCCAACGAAGGAGTATAGGACCAGAAAGTGCGTGCGGAATAGAGCGCAAACTATGCTAGCCACATTAACTCTTTTATAGATAGACTGGTTTTCGTGATAAGAGGGTACTATTCAATATTAGCCTACATCCTAAATAAAAGCTTCTCTGCATATACTTTCCTAAGCTCATCCACTGAATTAGCAGAAGTAGTAATTGATAAGAAGTCTAGTGCAGTGGCACTGGAAGACGAGCGGTTAAGACTGTCCACGCCCACTACACCCTCGTCTTTTACATAGCCCTGCATCAATTCTATAGTTACGTTAGCGACAGAGATCAGGTCGACTCTTGATAATTTATCCGGAGATCGTTTACGACAGCAGTCTATGCGTACTAAGAAGCGTGAGTAATCTCTCGACACGAAAGAAATTAACTATCGTTAATTTATTACCAATTTTAATTTGTCCCTCGATACTTATCAAGATACTTGAACTTTTCAGAGACGTATACCTAATCCGTTTCGAGGATAAATAAGAAAGACCACTGAGAAACTAGGATCATTTACCACATTGATTCCGTGTTAACTTGCAAATATAGAGGTCTGTCTAACCTGCTCTATAATTGCGGTGAGCTGCTACTCATTAGGGAAAACTTTGCATGCAACGATATATTCAAGAGTGAGCGGGTAAAATTCACTTACGGTATATACTATACTATTAAACTGAAAGCACTCCATAGCAGAGAAGATCTTCTTATGACGAAGAGAACAAAGAGCCTGCATTATATTCTTACCATCTTTAGATACAAACTGGCGAATTGTCTAAATATCTAAAGGATCGGATCGACAAATAACTATAGCTACAGTGCCAGCTAGATCACAATCAAATCTTTTTTTAAAGCTTTTCCAAGGACATACTTTATGCAGTACTGGTAGAGATCGGTATCCAGAATTGCTAGGTTAGAGCAAAGCCTCATCTCGGTACTGGTTATACTTGATCTTTTCATTTATCTAGGTTAAAGGGGCCGACGTCTTCTCAGTCAAATAGCCACTTGAATATAGTATTTTATTCACCAGGTGCTCGACTTTGTTGGCCTATACAGTAAATAAAGCGTTTATTTCTGGAAGGGAAGCAGGGGATTTAATTGAATCGAGATATTTAATATCAAGTAAAGTCAAGTGTTTTTCTTTCTTGGATGACATGATAGTATTAAATGAAAGTGGATATATCTAGATACAGTAGGTTAAGATAAGCAGAAATAAAATTATCAATTCCACGCCTGTACTAATAGACAAGTTTTATATAAAATCCGGCCAGTCTTTTTAAGGGGAAAGAGCCCTCTCTCAGCAGTGGCCCTTAGCTATTGGAGGGTTAAATGATTTAATTCTTTTAAATACCATATTAATAGCGCATCATATCTACCCAATCTCTATTGTACCTTAATAAATCTATTATATTTACCTTTTTTTAAGTAGCTAGACCAAATGCAGCGGGCCTTGTTTACTGAGGAAGAGGTGCGCCTCGCCTCTAAGCGACGCCTGAAATATCAAGGGTCGGCGAAAGTTAGTATTAGTGACATTGAATTTGACCCACCATTGCCTCGAGACCTAGACTCGAGAAATCTAGACAGGATTTGTTAGATTTTTCGAAAGAATCGCTGTCGTCGCCTTGACGTGGAGAATCGTATTCCAGTGATCGTAGCTTGAAATAATCTATCCACGGCATTCGAGCAAGCGGAAGTGACAGCCGGCGCTTTGATAACTAAAAGTGCTGAGTGTCTTCCTAGTCTCCGATTCCTATTAGGCAAGCTGCGGGGTCTGCATGGACGACATCGCGCGCAGGCCGGCTCCATGGTGCTGGCGCCCATCGACCGATGGTGGGCCGTAGACCTATATTTTGACGGTCTGACCGCTGCCCTGTTCTACTCTAGAAGCGACGAGAACTGACTGCGTGCTTCGGTACAGATATTAGTGAGGAACTAAGGACAACTTTAGTAGAAGAATATTCCAACCAGAAGTCGCCAACTAATGGCGAAATATATCGAAAAATACAACAATATAAAGGTAAGAAGAACAAGCCTTTCCAAGAGCGGTGGTTTGTACGATTGTTAAAAAGCAATCAAGGCCGGCTGGAACAACTCGACAACCGCAGAAATCGCTGGCTTCGCGGCGCTTTTGATAAATTGCTACGGATTCCAGGCATTTGGCTCAATGGGATGAGGATCAGCATGCTACATCGTCTGATTGCCACTGACTGTGTAGAAGTGAGTAGTTACCAATATTACTCTCTTTTTTATTATTAGCTATTTTGCAATATATATCTGACAACACGTAGGAGATGATCACCTATCTTAAATATATCGAGGAGTTCTGGTCATCTCTCGTCGGCGCCGATACGGCTGCCATGAAGAAAATAGATCAAGATACTGTAGATAATCTGTAGCTTTTGGCCCCTGGAAAGAGCCGCGTGGATAAAAGTACCGTATGTGGCCTTGTTCTGAGTGGCCGGGTATTTTTAGATTTTAGTGAGACAGAGCGAAGGTCTATCTGGAGCCGTCTGGAGGTCTTTAATGGTCTGGTACCGTTGCTATATACCTTTTTCGAGGATTTCAAATATCTGGAAAACTGCGCTCAGTGCATTAAGCGCCTCTTCGGGCCCATTAACAAGTCTATATGGAACACCATGAAATATATGTTCCATGGTTCACCAGACCTCGAACAAGATTGTCTCATTCAGACGTCCGAGTGCACTGAGCGTCTTCAACGCGCAGGCAGTGCAGAATGCCTCGATCTCGGTTACCGACAGGTTTGGCTCTTTGCCATGCGGAACTATACTCTCATGCCAACTGATCCGAAGAACGATGACGATCTCCTGGCAAAGCCCAATCGAGCCATGGCAGATGCTTGTACAATCTACGATATGGCAGACCTCGTGCGCCGCCTTGGATTTCATTCTTCGGAGATTGAGAGTCTCTTGCAAGGGTCTCCCGACCGACAGATCGCCCGGGATGCTCTTCTGCAGGCCCGAAAACCCCACCGCTTTCGATATGACGTGCGCGAATTCGATGCCCTTGTCGACCGGATTGTTGAGTGCTTCTTAGCCGCTGTACCTTACGAGCCTGAGCGGAACCCTAAGCTTTTGGTGGATAGCACCGTAAAGGCTCGAGCCCAATGCGGGACGCCCCAAAAGCGGACGCATAGGCAAGATAGCCTACATCTGTTTATAGACTATCTTCATAAGGATGAGATTATAATTGCCGATACAATTACCACATTTTTCGTCCGTCGCTGCGTCTATTTTACTTTTTTCGGGAAACCTTGCTCTCATAGCAACCCGCATGTGGATCGCGATGGTGACCCGCTTTCCCAAGGTTCACCTGCGTTTTCGCCGTTGTTTATAAGGGACGACAGCGCTGCCATAGACCTGGAGATTACTATTCCCGCGGGACTGGCGGCGGAGCAACCTAAATCCGAGCCGGAAGGAGTACCAGTAGGAAAAGGCCAGCAGAATATACGGGGGCGGCAGCACCAGTCAGGGGTCTATAAGAGGTTACGACGCCGGACACGCAAAATACGAAAGCGAAGACGCTAGATATAACTAGGGGGACAGACTGCTAAACCATCAATAGAGCTAGACTCCCTGAACGCAGGGTCTATGAACGACGAGGTAAAGGATAACAACGGCTCGGATCCGAGGATTACCAATACAGGCACCCCTGAGCTATCACCACCAATTGCAGCCGTGGATCTGATGTCTAGGGCTACTACACCGGACCCTGAGCCTCTAGTACATGATCGGACTGAACGTGAGGTGAGGTCAGAGCTGGCTGCATCATTAGAGCCGCCTGATGACGGTGTCCTTGAGCCGGTCGTTGCACCAGGACCCGGCGAAAGAGACTCAGGTCTCTTTGAGTCGACCACTTCCAGTATAGTTACCCCTGATCAACCGCTCGGAGCGGTAGATTTGGAACAAACCCCGAGTAGCCCATCCCCCAAGCAACC
>NW_022476097.1:0-4368 GCF_009193645.1 Aspergillus pseudonomiae
CTACGTATTCTATATATATAGTTATTTAAAACTAAAATTAACTAAAATATTATTTTAACTATAGAAAATAACAGTTTTAATAGAATTTTTAATAAAAAATATATATTCTTTTTATATAAAATTAATAAACAGGACCTTTTAATATTATTAATAATATATTCTTATAGTCGATTAAAATAGTAAAGTTAATATTAAATTAACTATAGTTAACCTAGCTTACCGTTTACTATATTTAATAAAGATTAATAGTCTTAATACTAAGTACAGTTAACTTAGATTAACTATTTAATTTTTAGCTTAACCGTAGTTAGATATAGAAATTCTATTAACCTAACCATAACCTAGCGGTTAGGTATAACTGACCCCATTAACCTAACCTAACCTGGCCAAATGCCAGTCTATACTTTACTAAGGTATTCTAGCTATAATATACTAGAATATAAAATTACTTAGTATTCTAATTGTTAGACTATTTAAATTTTTTATAGAAATATATATTTTTCAGTATTTTGAATAGCTTTATTTCTAGGAGGTATATAAAATTCTAGTATAGTAGCCACTCGCCCAGGATGGCCGCTTACCCGTGGATTACATTAGTTAAGTTTCTAATATTATCTATAGCAATAATACATTTTCCTTTAATTAGGATATTTCTATCATAAGAGGCCCGCCCGGTTAAATCTAGAATACAAATATTTTCAAACAGGATCTTTAACAGATCCCCCGGTTTATAGTTATTCATCGTAATATTAGTAAAAGTAGACCAATATAGCTCAACAGCAATAGATCCCATAGCTAAATATTATTTTATTTAAATAAGAACTTGGAAGCTTTAGCAACCAAATTAGGTCGCATTTATTTAAGTATCAATCGAATTTTAATTACACATCATTACAGAAATCAGGCAGAGTTGCATTTAGTTACATTAAATAGTACAGGAAGATCGCCTCGACACGCAACACTAACTCCACAACGTACATAATATTAAAAATATTTCCGAAATTACTACACCACCACACACACGCCCTTTCTTCCCTTTTCTAAATCCTTGGATTCAACGATAAAATCATTCCTGTCCCTCTTAATAATCCCTATAATTTTTCCTCTAACATTATAGTAGACTTTTGTTACCGCATAACTTAAAAAATATCAAGATTAACCAACTTCTAAGAAGATTACACAATAGATCTTTCTATAAGAAGATTATTTAACCAATACATCCAGATACAGCTCAGAAGGGAGTCGTGTCCTTACCTGCGCAAGCTTCAGATTCTATAGAGGCTTTGATAGTCAAGTGAGTCTATCCTGAGCACTCGGCCAGTATGTTTCATATTCTAGTCTTTTATTCCTAGGCCAAAACCAGAAATGGCCGTCAAATGTGAAGCGAGTACTGACTTCAACAGAATTTTCCGGCAGTCAAACAAGCTGGTGCACTTATCTCTACACCTGACCTTTCCCATTAGTGGTGTGTCTTAAGAGGCCTTCTCAAGAACCTTTGGAAACAGTTCGCAACCTCTCACTCGTGCGGTATTTCTACAGCCAGCGCCCCGTGGAACATGCGATTGCAAGCCAAGGACGAGGACGTCTCAACAAGGATCAACGAGTTCGAAGGAACCAAATGACTCACGGATGCGAGAAGTTTTCACTGAATCTATGAGGTCTAGATCTGTCTATCACATGACCCCGCGCAGAACCTGGTCGAGCCTCTCAGGTTTGAGTCTACTTCTGAAATTAAAGTGGGTGCTACTTCCGCAACCCGACCCGAAAACAGCCCTACCCATGATCTTACGATAACATGAACTAATGTTCAATTATTAAACCTTATAGAAGAATATGGTACATTGTGAGTTACTTGTGAATACAACTATGGGCTGTTGCAGTTATGAAAGTACGGTAGGGTCTCATGATATGCAGTTCGCACGGACCACGGGTCTACAACCACGGTTCAAAAACGCCGAGACAGATTAAGTAAATCTTCCCAAAATCTTACTGCTGTGGATTTGATCAATGAGGATTAGTATAGCCCCGGTAAGGTCTAGCCTTAGACTGAGTTTGGGTGGCTGTGATCGTCCCCGATCTCCCGCTGGTATAGTTCTGGGCCTTTAAGCCTTCTTGACGTCCACAAATAAAATTGGTATGGACGCTTACCAGTCTGTCGGATGCTAAATACGGCCATCCAAGTCCTTGGCAGTAAAGAATCGCTGGCGTGAACGATGTTCTAGAGTACTTTCCAACAGTATTTTTGGATCGTCATAGCTTGTCTTATGACAGTGCCAAGGGGCTAGTTGAATTGCATATCTGCCCAACAAAAACCGCCAAGTATACGTGTGTATCTCGTACCGTGGGCTTGTATGTGACTTGCACCAAACTCTCCCTTCTTTGTGACATTACCTTAGAATTAGTTCTGGTTTGCTATTATGATAAATGAGCTAAGAGTTTCATGATGGTCTACGTCATCCTAACCCTGGGTGGTTTTCATGTCTAGGTGTTGTCTAGACTTCCTTGATCATATCGTAGAATTGCCGAGGTGGAATACCCTAAGGTATATAAAAGGGATCATGTATCTATCCTGATAGACACTGCTACCAGTTGCGTACAGACCACACAACTAACGCTCTTCCTCCATCATTTTTCTAGTGTGCACAGTTGAAAGGATGAAGGCCACATTTCTTACCTTGCTTGTTCTCTTTGTCGGCCTAGTTGTTGCATCACCGATGTTCCAAGGCGATGATAATGAGAATGTTGAAGGTAATTCCATAGACTTCAATAAACAGATGATATTATAACATGTTCTAAGTTTCTGAGAAAGGACAGTGCGACTGGACAGACCCGGGCTGCGAAGCCTGGGATCCAATCAGTTGCACCTGCCAGGGCGAGGGCTACATTTCCCAGAGCGAACCCTGGGATGACTCTCCAGATATGAGCGGCGAGAAACTTAGCAGCCGCCAGGTAAAGATCCGAACACGGTCGACGAAAGCCGTCAAAGGCTTCTACAGCGGCAAAGTGAAAGGAAATTGGGTCGCAGTGGATAACGATGCTTATCAGAAAGCCAAGCAGGCAGTTCTGAAACAACTATCTTCGGACCCACTGGTTTCCTTCGGGCAAGTTGATGATTTATCAAAGAAATTCAGAGCCAAAGGTCAGTCGTGGAGGTGGACTGGCAAAGTTGACAAGAAGAAGCTTTCGGAGCAGGCCCACACAGACCATGGGCCTTTCGGTCAGTTCAAGAATTGGCAGGGAACTAGGTTCTATGACTTCACCTTTTATTTCAGGGTGACTTGAATGGTTGTTGAGAGACCAGAGTCAACAGTGGGTGCAGTCGATCAGCAGGAAAAGTGTTTTTATATGTAGTTCGTTGTAACTTTGGGATTTATGCTGTATAATTAATAACGCTGTATCTGAGATATTAACTATTGTCCGCTTATAAGACCAGTAGCCTGAGTAATTCCTTATGAGACCGTGGCAAGACACAAATTTACTACGAAGTTAGAACAGCTAGTTGCCAAAGGGTTTTTCAAGAAGCTCAATCAAACTAATAGATACAAAAAAAAACTTACAATAGGAGGGATTCGCCGGTGGTCATCCAGCCAAATATTAACCTTCTGGTATGTGGCTTAAGTGCAGTCAGTACTCAGGATGGATATCAGTGGGCTTTTCCGACCACCCACCGCCGTCTTAAGGTTCACCTATATTCTTGATTTCGAAACTATAGTATTCCTCTATTGATGTGCGATAAAGAAAATGCCGCGGAAAACAGCTTCCAAGAATACTCGATAATAGGGGGGCTTATACCTCTAAACTGTTACTATTTTGTCAATACTTATTTGTCTTTTCTTTTCTCTTAGTGATAGGTACAAATCCGCTATATCCACCTCCATTTATCTGCCTTATCGTTCCCGGCCAGTGATGCACAAATAAATTGGCGCCGGGGCTAGCGGGCCTGGATTCCTTGATGACCGTCTTTCTTTTCCAGTACTGGTTCCGATGTTGGTAATTTCTTTTGGGTTTCGTGAAAGCTTTTGCTTGACAAACACGATCATTCGTGTAAATTACTTCGTGCTTGGGCCGGATTATATATCCGGTACCAGGGGTCACAGAGCTCCGCCAAAGGAGAGTCTTCAGCCTCCCAGAAAGAAATCAAAGAAAAAAACAAGAAAAGAAAGGAGAAGAAAAGAAAAGAAAAAGAAAATAGGAGAAAGGAAAAAGGTAAAAAAAAGGGGGCGGGGAGAAAACAGAGAGAAAGGAAGATGGCAGAAGGAAATTAACTGCTCGACAGGGAAATGAAATTTTGTAATCCCTGCACAAGGCTGAACCGGGCGGTGTTAGGGCACAGGCTTTAGAAGCTCAGCCTCACAGCCATTCTGTTAT